>NW_019417551.1:95454-114227 GCF_000390285.2 Anoplophora glabripennis
CCCCCGCGCCCCCCAGGCGGCCGGAAGTCGCCCCCCGGGGGGTCGGGTGGACTGGATATATGCATATTCGAATTCTGCGCCCCCCAAAACCCCCGAGTACCAATTTTTGCGGTATTTCGTGCACTTTGGCAAGTTTCTCGGATGCGATGCACTTCTAGATGCACTTTATGCACCCGCGATGCATTTCCGTCACTTCCGGATAATAAAAAAGGCGGGACTTTTTTCCGACGGTCTTTCTGAACAAAATGCAAAAAACCGAATTAAAATCAGACCGGGCCGCGAAAATTTAGATATTTTGGGGTAAATCGTTCTTTATTGCCTGGTATGTAAGTCCATAACGCAAAATCTTCTCCTTCAACAGATCATGACTGACTAAATCAAAAGCCTTGCTAAGATCCATAAACAAGCCGATACATTTTTTATTTTTATCTAGAGATTTATTGTATAAATTATCTATAAAGCAAAGTATAGCTGACTGCGTGTTTTTATTTTTCTAAATCCATGTTGGGAGTTATGCAAAATATTTTGACCGTTTAAAAAAATCTGATTAAATACTACTTTCTCAAGGATTTTAGAGACAGAACTAAGAAGTGCTATAAGGCGGTAATTTTTTATATTGTCCTTGGCTCCTTTTTTTATGCAGAGGTACTATGCGTGCTAATTTAAATGTGTCTGGAAATACACCTGTTTCTAGTGACATATTAATTAGAAATGTTAGGGGAGATAAGATGTAATTAGCAGCAATTTTTAGCAAATTATACGAGATAAAGTCAGTGCCTGTAGAATTAAATTTTTTTAAAATCATGATTATATTATATACTATATTTTCTGATACGGGTCGTAAAAACGTACGACACGTTGTGTCAAACGTTTGGCTTATTGAAGCAAAATTATTTTTATTAGCATTATCAATTTCGCGAATAAATAATAGTTTTCGATGGTATTCCAACAAAATAATCATTAAATAAATTGGCGATAATTTTGTTATCAGTTACTATAGTGTTGTTAAGTAAAATTTGGGATGTCATTATTTTTTTTGTATTATTTAAACAGGTATTTATTATGGACCATGCAGCCTTACATTTATTATTACAGTATTGATATATTCTATCATTGTGTAGTTTTTTTGCAACTGTGATAACTTTTTTATAAACCTTTTTATATTTTTTATAGCACTCAATATCCTGCGCATTTTTTGTAGTGCACATATTTTTTTACGTCGACATTTACTATGTTGAATTTTAGTTATAGGAAAAGATATATCAATGTAATACCTCAATATACAGGGTGTTAGTAAATAAGTGCGACAAATTTCAGGGGATGATTCTACATGAGAAAATAATGGCAGTTTGCTTATAAACGTATGTCCGCAAATGATTCGATTTCCGAGATACGTGGTGTCAGTTTTTCTTAAAAACTGACGATTTAATTTATTGCTCTGAAACCGGTCGAGATGTGCAAATGAAATTTGGTGGATTTTAAGAGGTAGTTATCACGCAGTTTTTGACAAGCAATTAAGAATTTTGTTGATCATTGGCGCGCGTACGGGTAATAATCTCAATTTTTTAAAGAAAAAAATGGTACGCCACCGACATATTACAAATTAAAAATCATTCATAAATTCCTCGTTCAATTTGTGACAAAAAATCTCTCTTGCCTTTTCTTCGTATGGGGCGCCGTTTTGATGCAAAAAAATAAAACATCTTAACGCGTATTTTTTATTTCTTTAATAGAACTATCTAATACAATGACATTAAACCAGAACAATAACAGAAAATAAGACTAATAAAATTTTGAAAAGGCGCAAAGCTACAATAAATGTTCAAAATGACCTCGTGACACAAGATTCAACTGTTCGCCTCATTGATTGTTGTATTCGCGCAAATATTTCTGGTATATTTCTTATTGTCTCATAGCCGACTATAATTCGATTCCTCAGGTCATCAAGATTTTCAACGGGAGTGGAATAAACTAATGACTTAAGAAAACCCCAAATGCAAAAATTAAGAGGATTTCAATCCGGCGATCGAGCTGGTCAATGTTCCGTACCTCCCCTACCTAGCCAACGATTTGGATAATTCTAAGTGATTACGTACATTAGTACGTAAATCGTCGAGCTTGCCGACCATTTCTATTACTTCGACCATAGACAAAATGCATGTCTGACAATTCCGCATTTGTAAAATTTTCCATTCTTTTCGATAAAAGAAAAATTAATTACTTATTAACACTAATGTAATAGCAAACTAAAAGCTTAATAAATTAATAATAACGAAACGCTAATTTGACATTTCTTAAAAATATTCTTATTTAACAGACAAATGTTGACAGTAGCCTACTAGGTAATGTATTAAAGAAATAAAAAATACGCGTTAAGATGTTTTATTTTTTTGCATCAAAACGGCGCCCCATACGAAGAAAAGGCAAGAGAGATTTTTTGTCACAAATTGAACGAGGAATTCAAAAATGATTTTTAATTTGTAATATCTCAGTGGCGTACCATTTTTTTCTTTAAAAAATTGAGATTATTACCCGTACGCGCGCCAATGATCAACATAAAATTCTTAATTGCTTGTCAAAAAATGCGTGATAACTACCTCTTAAAATCCACCAAATTTCATTTGCACATCTCGACCGGTTTCAGAGCAATAAATTAAATCGTCAGTTTTTAAGAAAAACTTTGACACCCCGTATTTCGGAAAGCGAATCATTTGGCGGACATACGTTTATAAGCAAACTGCCATTATTTTCTCATGTACAATCACCCCCTGAAATTTGTCGCACTTATTTACTAACACCCTGTATTAATAAAACAATAAAAACCTTGATTAACATCACTACATTGATATATGTCATTCCAATATTCCTTACTTAAGCACAGATTACCGACAGTTGACCAAGTGAACGTGTAATTGTAGTTCAAGAGACAGAGCTATATCATTTTACTCTCTCGCTCTTAATGTAAAACCTACGTAGATGGCGCGGTATGCCACATAGAGGGAATTTTGAAATATTCTTTAAATCTTATTACCAGTATACAAGATTTTCTGCAAAATTGTATATAAAGTATCAGGTTGGAAATATCTCAACCTACACTTTCTACAAAAATTTGCATAAAATCTTGTGCAGTAACATGTAAGCATGTTTTTTTCTTTTTTAATTTTTTATTTAGACATAGTAAAAATAATACATGAGTTATATTATTATCAATATATTTAACTTTTATATGTAGCTAAAAGATGCTTATCACAAAGTCGTATATGTGCAGATAATTTTTCCTGATATATCATACCTAGGGATTTTTGCCAGATTTTGGATCTAAAATATAATACAATAAATTATACTGACATATTAGACATACCTAAATAAGATATAAATATAATAAGTACTACCTACTCTTTTATATATTAATGGACTATATTTTTATTATGATTTGCGAGTTTTACGCTATAGTAAATAATTATCATATTTTATAATTTATAGCAGATAGATATTTTTTTTTCAGTAGTAAAATTATCATATATTTTTCGATTACTGATGAGATTTGTTTTTCGCATATTTAGTAACGTAAGTTTACTTATATCATCAAGGAAAAATATACATATATGTATATTTGTCAAAATAAAAATTATGCATAATTCTCACTTCTCTGAGTTTCGTGGAAAACAGAATAATTTTTTCACGTCCTCTTCGGAATATCCACAAATAATACAATATAATGTCATTGTCACAAATGTCAAAAAAAAAATGGAAAACCAAAAGTTTCTCACGCTCAAACACACTTAAACATTAAATTAACAGTCAATACAATAATGGTCACTGAAAAAATACTATACAACACAAATATCAACGCTATATATAAACTACTTACGTACTTGCCTGCAACCTATGCATAGGTTATATAAATGCGATCGTCATAATGTTAATAATATTATTTTCATTGCTATTTAATTCATCTCTATCAACTCGGGTCTCTGGTTGGTACTCTGTGTACTTAAGTAATCAAAGAAGGTATAATAATTATGACTGCTAAAAACCCTTTTACTAATACTGTCATTATAAAACTCCCAGTTGCATCGTAATTTTACAATTTGCGCAGAGTGGTCAGATATACAATTAAATATAACATCTGAAGACATATCAAATACATTTTGGTCAAAATTAGTACACATATAATCTACTGCAGTAGAAGAATTCAAGGTGCATCTTGTTGGCCTATCTATATGATTCACAAAGCCATATAAGTTGATAATATCGTGGATATCATCTCTAAATGTGGTATTAACTAGGTAGTCAATATTTAGATCTCCACACAACACAGTACCGTAAAACGGGGTGAAATTAATTTTGTGGGGTGACTTTGATACTACACTTGAAAATGATATTTAGTTTAAAATACCATCCAACGACATCCGAGCCAAGCCATTCATTTCCATACAGCTTTTTATGCAAAGTGGTTGAAACAAATATAAGATAAGATTTTTTCTTCATATTTTTAAAGTGCAATAAAAATGTACATCATATTTGGCGCCAATTTGTACCTTGCCAAATTTGCTTGGTATTAAGTACATTTATTACATAACTTTTTGTATAAATATTGTGTTATGTGTCTGCATAACCTCAAATGATATACCATCAGTTGGAACAGTTTTACTAATTTTTTTGTTAGATGGGGTGGCTGTGATAGCAAAATGGGGTCACTTTGATATGTATCAAAGTAACCCCATAGTTAGAAACTGGAGTGTCTTAAATGATATTTTGGCAGTATTACCTTATCCAGAAGTCCAGGGAAGCAAGGATCGAGTGAGATATTATTTTAAACATTGCGTTGATGTTTTTGAACAGTAAAACTTTAACTAATATGTTAAGTAATTAACATTTAATGTCACTTAATTTAAGATATTGAAATGCTGGATTATATTTTCTGTTTAATAAAGTTACATATTTACAAGTTTTTTAATATTCAACACATACATTTTCACAAAAATATAAAAGCTAAGAAATGATAAATGTTACCCAAGGGGCGACTTTGATAATGACATGGCTTTTAGTCACGTATCAAAGTGTCCCCTTTGTCAAACATTGACAAAACATTAATATATTCATTCCACTGACCAAATTAAAAATGGGTGACTTTGATAGTTTGTATAAGTAAAACGTAGTGTTTTATTACGTTAGCATGGCGCTATCAAAGTGACCCTATTTAAAGTATGACATTGACAGCACGCTATTATTATTTTTTAACAAAATGTGAAGGAATTACGTATTGAAAATGCTACAGTTGCTTCGGTAATACCTTTAATTTGATATCATAATTTTTTCGCTATCGAGTTCCTAGAATACATAACAAAAAATTTGAAAATTGTCTGAAAAGTTATCAATTTCACCCCACTTTACGGTATATGTGTAATTAAATTTCTCTGTGTATTTTTGTAGAAATATATTCAATTCAGATAAAAATAAATTTACATTTTCTTTAGGAGACCTGTAGATACAAACTACAATCAAATGTACGTTATTGCTTAATATGATATTGTCGTCGTACCTCATCTCCCGTTGCTTCACTTACCATTAGTTTGCGGCTCTCAGGGTTTCTGGACATGTTAATTGTTTCTCGCGCAATCGCGCTGGATTCTGCTCGAGATGAAGCTAACCTATTAGGATTGCGCTTAGGCATGGCTAGGTGAGAGGACGCGATCTAATTTTGTAAAAACTTGTCTTTCCCTTAGATAGGATGTATGAGAGGTTTGACTCTAACAAAGGGAATTTGGATAGAAATGATATGAGATATAGGATCGGTATTGGAAAAATAGGTGAAAAGTGACTTAAGCACCAATACGTCCAGCTATCTCTGATATATAATTCTTATAATTATATATATCTAGAGGTAAAACACTACGCTCATATAGTTCTGATAACTATAGCACTTCACTAGAGCTTATATCTAACACTTATTATAGGGCTGGCTAATGGCCCGTGATTTGAGTCTGCCGCAGGTCATAAATAAATGCCCGGGCGACGTTTTATCTTTCTTTTATAGATAAGAGGTAGGTTAGGTTATATATATATATTTATTAACATAAATCTGACTCTAACAATAGGTTAAATATGTGCGAAAGGCTGTAATAATGACTGTAGAGGCTTTAATGTCGCAACTTAGAATTTGGAGCGTCCCACACAGAGACTGGCCGGATACGTCGATCCGGTTAAATAACTGCAAATGCCTGCAGTTGACGGTCCATCTCGGTAGGTGATTCGCGGCCTTGATCCGCGGTTGATTCCCGGGTTTTTTCTACGAATTTTCTCCCTCTTCTTGACCGGTGCTTCCCTGCAAGGCCGGGGACCATTGGAAAGTGGGTCGAATTCTTGACTCCCTGGAAGGTGGCTGCTGGCGCGTTGTCGGCTTCGCATCGGTCGTCCTCGATGTGGTCTAACTCGTCTCCATCACCAGGGGGCGCATTTTTGACGATTTGCGGCTTCTCGCAGGTGGATTGGAAACATCGGTGATTTTTGTAATTCGGCTGGCTTGGCTCAACTGCGGCTCTGCGATGTTGGAAATCTGAAACATAGTCGGTTTTGTTTGTTTCCCTTGGATACTGCTTCATCTTGGTTCGAGGCGGCTGGATGGTAACCGGATTCGAAACCTTGTCGATTTTTTCTCTCTTCGCTCTGGTAGTGATATCGGCTTTGCGAATGGAAGCTTTGTGCAAATTATAGCTTAGGATTTGGTTTGTGTTACTGGACATCGGACTTAGGACGTTGTCCGGGATTCTTGGATTCGGAATGGAAACTTGGGAGAAAATTTTACTTTTGCTCTCAAGGGAGGCTTTGACTTCCGTATTGGAAACTTTATGCAAATCCTGTCTTGCTTTGATTTTGGATCATAGGAACGTAGGTGAGGTTGCTACTGGCGGACTTAGCCTCCAGATTGGAAACATAGTTGAAATTTTTACTTTCTCTCCTGACAGCGGCTTCGGCTTCAGGATTAGAAACATTATGCAAGTTAATGCTTTGACTTCGATTTCTTATGTTGGAAATCGGACTTGGAGCTCGGTGCTGGATTTTGAGGATTGGTGGAATATGTTTGTTATGGCTTCATGTTCTGCATAGAGAGCTTGCCCTGGAGCGCTGTGCCGGGCGTTGGAACTTGGATTCGAAAGATAGTCGAAATCTGAAGTTGCTCGCTCACATTATACGACAATATCAATGCCACAAAATTCAAATAATTTTTCTGTTACTATAAAATTATTATTTTTTTATTTCTACAACATTTAGATGATTATTTTCTCTACATAGTATTGCAACTCCTCCATTTTTATTAATTTGTCCTATAAAATATACTAATTAAGTTATATCCCTGAATTTTAAACAGTGTAATCTGATCTTTTGATAGCCAGTGTTCTGACATACAGAATATGTCAATGCCATTTGCAACTAAAAAAGATTCAACAAGATCCAGTTTGTTCCTAATACATTGAACATTTTGATGGCACATGGTTAAATTTTTAATCAACTTCAAATTTGATTACTATAATGGTTCATTTCGAACTTTTTGTTTTTCAGTGTCAATTTTTCTTTGTAGAACTTATTATGGACGTCCGAGCGGTAAGTTACTTTGCGATGTAGGTAAGAAGGTTTCTTGCTTACGATTATTTTATGGCATATTATGAGAAAATGATGTTTCCTTCTGTTCTCCATATTCAACCATCGTATTTCCTTCAGTTTATGCGATACTCTCTGACGTCTTCTTATACCAAATATCATACGTAAGCAAGCATTTTGAACTTTTTGTATTTTCTTTTTGTAAATAACTGTCAAATTAGGTCCATATAATGCATCAGCATAGTTAAACAGAGATAATACAAGGGTTTCACAAAGTTGTTTTTTTATGTGAGCCGGGAATAAATGACGGTTTCCATAAATTATTTTAATATTACAATACGCTCGTTGTAATAACTTATTTACATACTTCTCAAACCTCAAATCGGAATCAAATATTATACCTAAATTTTTTGCTTCATTGACTATTTCGAGCAATTCATTTATTAATGGACAATATTAATTGAATTTAACAAATTTGTACGGTGATGTTTACTACCAAAAATCATTACTTTAGATTTAATAGGATTGATAAGTAGACAATGTTCAGTTGCGCAATCAATAAATGTTTTTAAATTATCATTAATAGTAATACAAGCTTGTTGCACTTCGTGAGGTTGAAAGCTATAATACAACTGAGTGTCATCGGCGTATAAGTGGGCATCACAATTACGTATTTTAGCTACAAGAGGAGAAGTATAAATTTTAAACAATAACGGTCCAAGTATAGATCCTTGTGGAACACCTGATTTTAATGAAACATAATCTGATTGAACCCCGTCAATATTAACTTGTTGCCATCTAAGTTTAATGTAATTTTCTAATAATAAACATGCGTTTCTAGAAAAACCTATATATTTTAACATAGAGATCATCAAATCATGGCGTATAGTGTCAAATGCTCGACTAAAATCCAACATAACTAATACTGTGCACTGGCCTTTATCTGTAGCGTTTATGATGTCATCAGTGATATGAAGTAAGGCAGTAGTACAACTGAAGTCTTTACGAAAACCTGATTGAATTGAGGGTAGCAATGAATGAGTATCCAAATATATATTAATTTGATGTTCAAGAGCTCTATTAAGAATTTTCGATAGTGTGGGTAGAATACTTATCGGACGTAATTCTTTCAACTCTGTAGGGTTTGGTTTTTTTAGTAAAACTTTAATAATAACTTTCTTCCAGGCAGTAGGAACATCACAGCTGGTTATACAAAAATTGATAATATGAGTAATATAACGGATTATATGGGGACAACAAAGTTTAATTAAATTCACATTCAACCCATCACATCCTACAGCATTAGTTTTAATATTACAAATTGTGTTGTAAACAAATAAGTTATTAACTTCTTGGAAAGTAAAATCTGCATCAATGAGTTTGTTATTTACGTAAAAAGATTTAATATGATCCGGCGGTTCAGTTTGAGGAATAGAATTAACAAAATAATTATTTACTTTATTAGAATCTTTCAATTTATCTCTGGTATATCAAACCGCCTTTCCGATAGAAAATTATTAGACTTTAGATTGCGCCATATTTCTTTAGGGAAAGTATTATTAAATTGATGTAAAAAAATAGGCTCTTTTCTCTCTTTTAATAGATTGAAAAGTAAAATTACACAGATTTTTGTATGATTGCAGATCACGTTCAGATTTAGTTTGCTTATATTTACGCATTGCTTTGTCCCTTTCAATCATCATCATTTTTATGGGGAAAGTCAACCAAGGCGCTTTTGGTTTCGTAACTCTCGTGGTGCGAATAGGGATGTGTCTGTCAAATAGAGCATTCCAACAATTAACTAAGTATGATAGTTTGCCATCTAATGTTTCTTGATCAAATATTCTAAAAAAAGATGTATTAAAAAGATCAAATTGAAAATGTTCTTCATAAAAATTTTTGAAATTTCTATAAGTAATAAATTTTGGGGTATCACGTAGTTTATTTTCTGTTCCAAATCTACAAAGGATTATTGAATGATTCGAAATTATATTCAGTTATAATATCACAAGAGCATAGAAAATATTCGATTATACTTCGGAGTCACGAGACGTATTCTGCGAAACACCACGACAGCGAAGCTGGAGTGTTGTTTTAAGGATATACGTCGAGTGAGGAGGTTAGTATAATCGAATATTTTCGTTTGCTCGAGTTGTATTCGATACGATTATATAATTCAGAGCTTGAACCGAAGCGTTCCATTATTTTTTTGACGTTTATTGACAAATGTTAAAACTATCGTTACCATGACATAGTTCACATTGTTGGAGGAGGCGAAACACCAAAACGGTTATACCACGTCGTCAAGAGTATAATCGCTTATCAATACATAGTAACTACGTAAAATTTGTAATTGCTGTTGGCTAAATTTCTAATGAATTATATAATCTGTATAATAGCTGTATCACATTCAGACAACTCAGAAACCACTACGTAATCGAAAAGAGTTCTAGACGTTGCAGTAATTCTGGTAGGTTCATTAATTAATTGACATAAATTAAGCGATTTTAATACACTGTTAAACTTTTTTACTTTACCACATTCATAGTCTAATAAATTCAAAATAAAGTCACCCATGCAAATGACTGAGTCCACAGTAGGATAAATGGAAACAAGGCTATCCTCAAATTCATCTAAAAAACTACTTGTGTTTTGTTCGTGAGGTTTATAAATAATACCTATTGCAAATGTCCTTTTATTTACAATTACCTTAATCCACAGTTGTTCCCAAGTGTAATCTTGTTTACTAATAACAATCTGGCTTCGTATTTTACTTTTAACAAACTCCCTTACCATTACAGTTTCGGTCAGCCCTAAACAAATGATAATTATTAATATTTAAAACTAAATCATTAACACAATCCTTTAACCATGATTCACATATTAAAAATAAATCAAAATCATTTTGAAATACAATCTGTTTAACGTCATGCGTAGAGGGTAATAACGATCTCGCATTGGTACAACCAACCTTCAAAAAACGCATTTCCAAATTCAAAATAGTTAATTTAACCTTATTTACTTAATATAATCTTATAATCAATCAACAAGATAGGCTTTTAGATTTAGTTGTAACCAATTTTCCTCGTATAGTGAGTAAAGATTTCACTCACATTTCATTCCTTCACTAAAGAGGACTCGGTCTATCATCCAGCTCTCAATATTTCTTTACAGGTACATATTGTGGACAGAAAGAATTTTCTATTTAATTCGAATGATAGTACTTACAACTTTAAGCGTGCTGATTATCCATTACTGTATAATATGTTACAACAAGTTGATTGGAGTCCGATTAAGGCTTATGATAAGTTTTATGCTATATTTTATAAAATATTCGATGCATGTGTTCCTATTTACAATAAATCTTTTAAGAATTCTAGCAGAAGCTATCCTCCCTGGTTTAACAAAGATATTATAAATAATATAAGGTTAAAAGATTTAGCTCGTAAAAATTATAAAAAGTATAGGTTTGGTTGCTACTTACAAAGATTTAGAAATCTAAAAGCCCTAATTAAGACACAAATTAAAACATCTTACGCTGCATACATTAATCAGGTAGAGCGTAACGTCTTATTGAACCCAAGTCAATTTTGGGTTTTTATAAAATAAATAATAAAAATAAAAGATCTAGTATTCCCGGTATTATGCAATTAAATGTTGTAACATATGAAACATTTCAATCTATCGTTAACGCTTTCTCTCAATTTTTTTCTAGCGTGTACTTGACACCGAACAATATAACTTCTGATAGTGATGGAGTATTGTTTAATTTGCATATAATTATAAATACTATATCTGAAAATGATATTATAATTGCCTCTAAAAAACTTAAAAATAAGATGACTGCTGGTGTAGATAAATTCCAAGTTTTAGCGTTAAGGACTGTATTTATGCATTGATTGTACCCCTACACCACTTGTTCAATTTAATTTTGTCGACTGGAATATATCCCGATAGATGGAAAGCAGCTAAAATTTATCCTGTACATAAGTCGGGAGATCACGCATTTATTGTCAATTATAGACCAATAGCCATTTTGTGTAACTTTGGAAAATTATTTGAAATTATTATTTATGAAATTATATACAGGGTGGTCCGAATTTTATGCAGGAAACTTCGAGGGCAGATAGAACTCTTTAAAATAATATGTGATTGCCTTATAAACATAGGTCTGGAACGGCACCGTTTTAGAGATACAGGGTGTTGAAGTTGTCAAAAAAATTGATTTTTTGTTTATATCTCCGGAATCTATTAACCGATCTCAATAAAATTTGATACATATAATGCATGATAGTAGGCCTTATATTCCCTGAAATATGAGCTTTAAAGGTTCAAACCAGTGGTGTACAACTGGACAGGTGTCACCCCCTATTTTACAAAAAAACCTACGCCACTGCATTTTTTACATGACATTGTAACTGATTTATATTTTAATGCACAAAATACGTAAAAAAGGTAACTTTAATTTTTTCCCTAAGATTCGCCGTTCTCAAGTTATTCATACAAATACAATCCCCTTGTGGCACACTTGTAACGATAATATTACAAGAATATTTGTTTATGTTTAAAAGTAAGTGCAATTTGTAAGCACATCAACAAAATTATTTACACTCCCTTCTACACCACCTGTGAGGTAGTGTGCTATATAAACAAAAAATCATTTTTTTTTTAAAACATCAACACCCTGTATCTCTAAAACGGGGCCGTTCCAGACTTATGTTTATAAAGCAAACACATATTATTTTAAAGAGTTCTATCTACCCTCGAAGTTTCCTGCATAAAATTCGGACCACCCTGTATAATTCAGTAAAATCCCTAATTTCACCATTCCAACACGGGTTTATGTCAAATAGATCGACTGTAACTAATTTGACCTGTATAACTCAGTATATCTGCAACTCTCTCGATTCTGCTGGCCAGGTGGATATCATATACAGGGTGTCCGGTAAGTACCTCCTAATCTCTCGGGAGTGTATAGGGGAGGTCAAAATAAAATTAGTCTTTCCTATAATTTTTTTTCCTAATGTGCCCCCTAACGGAGTTATGGGGGGTCAAAGGGGTACCTAGAAATTAACGTTTAGGGTTATAACTTTGAAACCACCCTGTATATTTTAATAAAATTTTCGTACGTTGTATTACACATGGAGCTCTACGATTTGATGCTAAAATCAACTTTTTGCTATTATCAGGTGTCCAGAAACGGACTGGCCCTATCACAATTTTTCTCAAAATTTTGACAGAAGTAATTTTATCAAACTGAAAATATTATTATTAGATACTCTGAAGGTTTTTCTTTAAAAATGGTACTCTTTATTTATTTCGAAAAAATGAACGGTTTGCGAGATAAATCGGTTTTGAAAAAAATTGGTAACAAATACAACAACAATTAAAATTTATTTTTTTACAATAAAATCATTCCCGCTAGTGCCAGCCTACAGATTCACCATAAACATTTACTGGTGGTGAATTAAGGGAATGAATAATGCCGTTTCTTGTAAAATCAACATCTATGACCAAAATACATCTACAAATTATTATTGCTCTTGTCTCCATGGAGTTCTTTTCTATTGTTTTCGTTGTTAGACCCTGTTGATTTTAAAGTACTTGTCAAAGGCGCGTGACAGAATAAAAATTCAATTTTATTGTGGTATTCGTTTTAAGCCGTTAGAAATAACATTTAAAAATGGAAGAATATTCCTGTGCAGAATATGCTGATATGCACCTAATTTATGGGGAAGCATTATGCAACTCCGTGGAGGCAAGAAGACTTTATGAGGAAAGGTTTCCGGGTCGACATTTGCCGAGTCCAAAAACTTTTGAAAGAGTTGATCGTAGTTTAAGAGAAACAGGTAAAAAAAAATAGTGAAAAACGTTAGTGAAACTAATTTCTTCCGAATCCTTTATTTAGGAAGCTTTTTGCCACGCCGTGGTGGAGCAGGAGCCCCGAGGAGAGTACGAGACCCTCATGTAGAGGAACAAATATTGGAAGACGTTGCTAATAATCCTTCAAATAGCATAAGGAAGCTTGCGGCGCAAAACAATGTTACAAAATGGGCTGTACATGAAACTCTGAAAGAACAATTGCTTTACCCGTACCACATCCAAAAAGTACATGCTATGTCTCCAGATGATTATCCAAAAAGACTTCAATACGCCAATTGGTTTTTACAGCATCATATTCGGAATCATAATTTTGGTACATCTATTTTGTTCACCGATGAAGCAGGTTTTACAAGAGACGGCATAATTAATTCGCATAATCTACATGTCTGGGATGAAGAAAACCCTCACGCTTTAGTTCAAACTCGCTACCAACAAAGGTTTATGGTGAATGTGTGGGCTGGCATTATCGGGAATCATTTGATTGGTCCATTTATTCTGGAGCAAAGACTTAATGGTGCTCTTTATTTGCAATTTTTAGAGGAAAATCTAAATATTTTGTTAGAAGAAGTGCCCCTTCAAATAAGAACTGAAATGTGGTACATGCATGACGGTGCACCACCCCACTTTGATCGTTTAGTACGTCAACATCTGACGAATGTTTTTGGTGATCGATGGATAGGTCGAGGCGGACCTGTATTATGGCCACCTAGGTCGCCCGACCTAAACCCATTAGACTTTTTTCTGTGGGGTCATTTAAAAAATAACGTTTATTCAACACCCGTAAATAGTAGAGAGGAACTTCTGCTGAGGCTAACACAGAACTGTGACCATCTCCGCAATAATCACGGAATATTATTTCAAGTGCACCGGGAAAACATTCGTAGGATTAGAAAGTGCATTGAAGTACGGGGTGCTCATTTTGAACATCTACCGAAGTAACATTTAGGTACCTTTGTTCATTGTTGAATGTTCTTTGTTGCATGTCTTGTAAGTAAGTTATTTTTCAAATGTTATTTTTAATTGGTCACTACTTGCTCATAAAGTATAGCCAACCCGTTCAAAGATTTCTGGACTTGATAAAGTTAAAGAAATTAAATGCATGAAATAATATGTAAAAAAAATAAATTTTAATTGTTGTATTTGTTACCAATTTTTTTCAAAACCGATTTATCTCGCAAACCGTTCATTTTTTCGAAATAAATAAAGAGTACCATTTTTAAAGAAAAACCTTCAGAGTATCTAATAATAATATTTTCAGTTTGATAAAATTACTTCTGTCAAAATTTTGAGAAAAATTGTGATAGGGCCAGTCCGTTTCTGGACACCTGATAATAGCAAAAAGTTGATTTTAGCATCAAATCGTAGAGCTCCATGTGTAATACAACGTACGAAAATTTTATTAAAATATACAGGGTGGTTTCAAAGTTATTACCCTAAACGTTAATTTCTAGGTACCCCTTTGACCCTCCATAACTCCGTTAGGGGGCACATTAGGAAAAAAAATTATAGGAAGGACTAGTTTTATTTTGACCTCCCCTATACACTCCCGAGAGATTAGGAGGTACTTACCGGACACCCTGTATACTGACATAAAAAAAGCTTTTGATAGAATTGATCATTATCGCCTATTATCAAAGCTTAAATCGATTTTCAACTTCATTCGTATTTATTAAATAGATGTCAGTTTGCAGAATATGGTAGTGTAAAATCTGAAACTTACATATCTACCTCAGGAATTCCCCAGAGATTCAATTTGGACCCTTGCTTTTCCTTTTATTTATAAATAATATCTCAGATAAATTGTCAGTACCACATTTACTTTTTGCCGATGATTTAAAAATTTATTTAGAGATCAATACCGTTCAGGATTGCGAGTTATTGCAGAATGCACTTGATGTAGTGCATAATTGGTGTTCAGATAATAATCTTCAGTTTAATTTGAATAAACGTAAGGTTTCATAGGAAACTTACCCCTACATTATTTAATTACACATTGGATGGTAGTATTATAGAGAGGTGTGATACTTTTAAAGATTTAGGTGTGCTATTTGACACGGAATTATCCATTAACAACCACATATTAAAGACTGTTTCTTCTGCTTACAGCGTACTGGGATATTTTACCAGAAATTGAGGCAATTTCTCAGATATAAATACGCTTAAAATTTTATATACAACATTTATCAGGAGTAAACTTGAGTACGCGTCAATTATATGATCTCCATTATACCGTAATTCTATCCAACATTTAGAGTCTGTTCAACGCAAATTTTTAAAATATATGTACCTCAGATGCTATGGCTACTATCCCCCAACAGGGTTACTTATATATGTATGTATAAGTATACCTATAAATAAATATATATGTATTAAAAATAAAAACATTTTTGCAAATAAATTACATATCACAAAATTAAATATTTTTATATATTAATGGCAATCTGCGATTTTCAGATCCAGCAAAATGATCAATAACTTCGTCATAAAATGAATTCTTTTCTTTCAGTTGTGACAAATACCGTTTTTCTATGGAAACAAGAGATATATTTGAGAGACGGTCTTGAGCTATCGTATTTCTAGCAAAAGTCTTTATACGTTTAAGTGCTGAAAATGACCGTTCTGCAGAAGCTACGGGAATTATTGACAATAAAGATAAAAGTTTATATGTCTGAGATAGACAATTTATTCATTTATTATTCAAAATAAAACTTAGCATTTCTTTAGCCGATGTTGAACTGCCTAAAAGTTGTTGGTCGGAGTACAATACACAAAGTTCATTACGCAATAACACGCTATCAAAAAATATCGGATATTGTTTTATTAAACTGTCCATTAAGTCATTCGGAAATAATGTGGAGAACAATGTTAAATTATCCGAATTTACTAAATCGAAGTACTGCAAATTATTTAAGTCAGAAAATCTATTTTTCTATAACTATAATTTCAATTTCGACTATAACAGTATCTAAAATTTCACAAAAAATTTGTTTATAATGAATATCAGTTCTTTCAAAATTATATGATGTCTTTCTTTTCTTTGAGGACGGGTCATCATTAAAGGTTTCATCATTATTACGAAATTCTTTTAATTTTGATAAAAGTGAATTAATTTTTTTCGAAAATGTTACATCAGTTAATTTATTCTGTAAAATTTGGAATACAACATCGGTTTGTTCAAAAATCATTGTAAAGGTTTTCAAGAAAAAAATGAAATTTTTGTCCAACAATTGGTTTTAATCCATAAGCGGATCCTAAAGTTTGTTGATCATTTAAAAATCCTCACTATCCGAGATGAAATCAAAAACCTCAATAAGTTTCTTTCTATAAGTTTTGACCGTAAAAACAGCTCTAGAAGAAAAATTCCAACGAGTGGGAGCGTTACTTGGAATCCTGTGTTGCATTATTTTATTTAATACGTTAGATCTTTTAGTAGATTTGGAAAAAAATGAGGAAAATCCGGAAAGATTTGAAAAAAAAATTCTCACTTTTTTAATGCCGTTTTACTTAAAACTAAATTTACTTTATGTGCGTAACAATGATTAAAATAAGCTTGAGGAGATCTTTTATTTTTCTTTGAAGTCCATTAACATGACCCGACATAACCGCAGCACCATCATAGGTTTGAGCAATTAATTTATTTTTTAAGTAAAATTTTCTAAATTCAGTAATTAATAATTTAAACAAACTATCTGCATCTCTCCAACTTGTTACGTCAAAAAATTCAACAAATCTTTCAACAACTTCTCCATGCACTACGTATCTAAAAATTACCGATAATTGAGACTTACAGATGTTAGTTACTGTGGTTTCATCAACTTGCCAGGAGAAAAATTCGCAATTATTTAATTCGTCATAAATTTTACTTTTGATAATTGAACTCATACTCTCAATGAAATCGTTTTGAATGGTTTTAGAGGTTCCCGAAAACACAGTGGCATTATCTAAGAAATTCTGCAATTTTGAATCGTATGTTTTTAATAAATTTATTAACTCTTTAAAGTTCCCTCGATTAGCAGAATCTACTTTTTCATCATGTCCGCGAAAAGAAATTTCTTGAAACGATAAAAATATTACTACATCGATTAGTCTATTTAAAATATCTCGATTTTCACGAACCTTCTCATTATAATGTTGTATTTTCGTTTTGTGAACATAATCTAAAGCGTTTACAATATTCTGTTTACCGAACATTTCAAATTTAATACGCGATGAAATATGTTCTTGCGATTGTTCGTATTTTTCGAGGTCTCTCGTTAAATTTTTTAAATTGTTAAGACCGACCCTGCCCCAAACCGATAAATTATCATTAGTGAAAAATAAACATTGCCAGCAGTATAATTTATTTCTAATAGTTGATGCAATTAACCAGTAGTTTTTTCTATAATTATTGTCGTTAAATCCCCTATTTTGTTTTTCACCCACTGCAACTAAAGACGGCAAAGAAGGTGTTGGTCTCGATTTCTGTTTAATTATGAGCTTTTCATCATAACTGAGAGTACTAAATCCATGGCTGTGCAACTAGCATTGCCAGATTCGCAACAGGGAGGGGATGGAGCTTGTCCAGACACATGAAGAACGGGGTGAGGAAAAGGAAGTTTGTTACGTTTGTTACAAGTTTTTTCACCATGTAAAATCTAGTGTCTTTCAATTGTTTACTAACTTTTCCACACTGAAATTCACGTTTGTTATTTGTTTAGCATGACTTGTTTTTTTTTGGTGATATTATGTAGTTGTAAGTATGAGAAAAATATTGGAAGTATTGGCAAAAAGGTAAGTGAATATTGATGAATTGACCAAGTTTTTCTATTAAATATAGAGAAAAGTGTTATGTTTGTTTACACATAAAAGAGAAATATTTATTATTTATTTATGATGTCTAAACATCCTTATTGTTAAAAGATTGTTTTTTATCCGCCAACTTTCCATTTTTTGTGTGTTTAGAAAACAGGTTTAACAGGAAATATAAAATTTGTGAATAGAATTGTTTGTTTGTATGCAACATTAATAACCACGCCATTATTCCATGGCTAGAAATTGGCCTCAATGATTTGGGATCGAGGGGGATTATCCCTCTTTATCCTGCCTCATCTCGTGTAGGCCTGGACAGCCTTCGTAGGTGGGCCCCATCCGTCGTCTACCCCGACCGCAAATGCGGCCGGTGTAGGCGCTTTGTGGGACCTCCTTTTGTCCTGGCTGGGCCCCGCCGGCTAGGGCCCTTTCTTCTGGCGCTCTTCTTGCTTCGCCGGCTCGTCTGTGTAAACCCCGGGGGTAGTGTCATGTTTATGTGT
>NW_019417551.1:117663-130141 GCF_000390285.2 Anoplophora glabripennis
GTACCTAGTTTGCAACTACGCGTAGATAAATTTGGAAAAAGCGTTCCCGAGAATATATTAAAATTCGAAAATTTCGAAAAACAACTGAAAGTGCCTTTCGTAGTGTATGCCGACTTCGAATCTATTTTGAAACCTATGGACACATGCGAACCCAACCCTGAAAAATCTTATACATGTAAGACTTTCAACCACGATCCATATTCGTTTGCGTATTTGATAAAGTGCTCTTTCAACGATTCACTATCAAAATTTGTATTTTACAGAGGGAAAGATGTAACAAAAGTTTTTGTACAGCGTTTAGAGTCAGATCTAACCGATATATATAACAATTATTTGAAAGATGTAGTTCCAATGACTCCTTTGTCAGAGGATGAGGAAATAGAATTTGAAAATTCAACTATTTGTAGCATATGTGAGAAACCGTTTGAAAGCTGGCAGACTAAGGTGAGAGACCACTGCCATTTAACGGGTGGGAAAAGACAGGGAGCAGCTCATTCGGTTTGTAATCTAAATTATAAATTAGCTAATTTCGTTCCAATAATATTACACAACATGTCGGGCTACGATGCTCACCTCTTCATAAAAGAATTATGTCTAAATAAAGATAAAATCGATGTGATAGCTCAAAGTAAAGAAAAATATATTTCATTCACAAAACACCTTTATATGCACGATTACATTGGCTACGATGGGAGAGTAAAAAAAGTTTTTTTGAAAATGAGATTCATCGACAGTTTCAAGTTTTTGGCTACATCTCTCCAAGATTTAGCTGATAATTTAAACGATGATCAATTCAAAGAAACTTTGAAATATTTTCCGAATCAAGAACAATTTAAATTAATCAGGCAAAAAGGTGTTTTTCCATACAGTTTTTTAACGAGTTTAGTTAAACTAAATTCTACAAATTTACCCACTAAAGATGAATTTTATGATAAGTTGAATGAAACTCACATAACGGATACTGAATATGAAAGAGCACAGAAAACGTGGAAAGTGTTTAATTGTAAAGATTTAGGCGAATATTCGGACATATATTTAAAATCAGACGTGCTTATATTATGTGATGTATTTGAAAACTTTCGAGCAATTTCTTTAGACAAATATAAATTGGATCCCGCACAATATTATACAGCTCCAGGTCTCGCATGGGACGCCATGTTAAGATTAACAAAAGTAGAGTTGGAACTTTTGACGGATATTACAATGCTACAGTTTTTCAAAAAAGGTATTCGCGGTGGAATCAGCCAATGTTCTGATAGGAAGCATGTTGCGAACAATACATTCCTTCCAAATTATAATCCAGACGAACCTTCGTCTTTTATTATGTATTTGGATGCCACGAATCTCTACGGACACAGTATGTCACAGTGTTTACCAACCGGTGGATTTTCGTGGCTAACAGAATACGAAATTTCTAAATTTGACGTAATGGATATTCCCGACGAAGGACCTAACGGTTACGCGTTAGAAGTAGACGTGAAATATCCTAAAGAATTACATGATGCACACTCAGACCTGCCCTTATTAGCAGAGAATATTGTTCCACCTGATGCAAAGTCAAAAATTCCAAAATTAATTCCAAATTTAAATAATAAACGTAAGTACATTATACACTTTACGAACTTGAAACAGGCAATAAGAAACGGTTTGAAAGTCACTAAAATACATCGTATAATAAAATTTAATCAAAGCCCTTGGTTGAAAGTCTATATCGATCTTAACACTGTAATGAGAAATGCTACATCAAACAAATTCGAAAAAGATTTTTTTAAGCTCATGAACAATGCCGTGTACGGTAAAACGATGGAGAACTCACTGGGAAAAAGTTCGAAAATCGTTTGGCGCAAATACATTAATTGCTCGTCCTAATTTGAAATCATGCACCATCTTTTCGGAGGATTTTGTCGCCATACACATGGGCAAGCTAAAAGTTCATTATAATAAACCTCTTTACCTCGGATTTTCAATATTGGAATTATCAAAAACGGTTATATACAATTTTTTATATGATATAATTAAAGGTAACTTTGGTCGCAACGCCTCGTTACTCTATACGGATACAGATTCCTTGATTATCAAAATTTACACCGACAACTTTTATAATTTTATTAAATCTAATATAAATCACTTCGACACATCTATTTCACTTGGTTCGTAACTGCTTTAAGCCAGACCGCAGGTATCAAGAGAAAAAATAATGTGGAACTTTTAATAGAAGCACTCGAAGAATTAGTCGAATAACTGGAAAATTCATATCTACATAACAGAAAAATGTATTATAATATTGTGATGGAACTTGTATGAATTGTAAAAAGAAAAAATAGTGACAAATTGTATTATTAAATTATTTTAACCTGAAATTAAAGATATTTCAAATACTTGTGTTTTATTATTAACTTGATTGAGAACCTACATATGTAGATGACGACATGTCTTAAAAGCTATACAATAAAACAAATTGGACGAACAATGTTGTAATTACTTACACAATGGACAACAAAATGTAGCAGATTATAAATTAGTAACATTGTGGTGATGGTCAACAATCATTAAGGTATTACACAGTTGGTAGCATTAATAATATATGTGTTGGTAACAGTACTTGTTAATTGGAAGTTGGTAACAATGTCAAGATAGCGCGTCTGCCGCACCTTGCCATAAACTACATTGGCGCATGCGTGTTTGAAGGGACGCGAAACTATTAGAAGGACGCTAATCTGTTAGCCAATAGGGACCAAGCATTCTAATGAGTCTGCGCAGTAACANCATAGTAAAATATCGGTGGTCAGGACACAAAAATCGGTACGGTAGGCAAATGCAGTATTAGGCGGTTAGTTTATTTTTACAATAAACAATCTAATACTTTAAGAAAACGGTATGCCATAAATAAATAATCGGTTTTAGTTGCGGTCGGTGCTAGAAAGGAAAAGAGAGTTAGTAAATCAGAGTAGTAAATAATCAACAAATATGCCGATTCCAAATGGCTCTGAAACAAAGAAAAATAAGTTACGGGCTACTCTAATTCTACAAATAAGCCCCCAGCTCCAGCAAACTTGCTAAAACTTATTTCCTGTAAATGTAAAAAAGGATGTCGGGGAGCCTGTGGATGTAGAAAGGCTGGACTAAAGTGCTCCATTATCTGCGCGAATTGCAATGGTAGGTACCTGCGACAATTCGGATGTTGATCTGCAAGACAGTGACGAAGAGGAAGATACGGAGGCAGTTCTTCAGCAAACCTTCGACGAAATCAAGGAAGATGATGAGGTCGAAGAAGAGAATCCTATCGCGGATAACTTGGAAGAACTTCCTATCCGTGAGGTTTTGCTCAGTTCTGAAGACGAAGAACTCGCAAAACCTGGTCCATCGGGGATAGCGTAGCCAAGGAGAATCTACTAAATTTAGTCAACAGTGCATGACATGTGGATTAGGCCTACTGAGGATACCACTAAAAAACCGCTACAGGAACTCTATCTCATGTTGGTGTGGAAATAAGTTTGTTGGCCAATACGCCTATTGGAGTAGAATATGCGGCGCTCGTACTCTGAAACTATTCATTTCACAGAAAAAAGGTTAATACACAAATTATAGGAAATGTTCTCTAATTTAATTTATTACATAACTATTTTCACCGTAAAGTGAGTCGGAATGGAAATATCGTCGAAAAACTGTTTTGGAGTGCCATTTTTCCAATATGGCGGGTACTTCCGGAAAAAAAAGAGGTGTCAAAGTAAAAATTCGGAAAGAGCACGTCAAAATCTATAAATATATCAATTTTCTAAACTCCCTTAAAACTTCACAGGCAACTCCCTTCTTGAGCACCAACTGATTGGACTATAATTAAAATTATATGACTATGCTTATTTATCACTATTTAAAGAGACTCTCTTAAGTCTAAAATTGTCATGACGCCAAAAAAAGGGATTAAATCTAGACCTCCACTTCAATTGCACTTTATGAAGAGTCTTAATCAAGTTAAGTCGATCAAAATTGAGTTTTTAACCGAAATGGTAACAAGTGGTTATATAAACAGTTAACTTGCGTGAGGTCCTCGCAGGCCAAGGACACGACTCCCGTTCCCCAGAAGTCTTTTAGGTGCGGACGAGAATTGTATTGAAAATGCCCTATTTCAATAATACAAATTAGACTTAAGTAGGGTATTTTAACCGATTCTCAATCTCCCCCTCCTCTCACCCCTCACCCCTTCGGCGACCTTGAATGACCCCTGCGGTGACGCGTTGAAATTCATATTAGTTGACATTGAATGACCTCTGCGAAGTTGGACATTATTTGAAGTTTGAGGATGTCTTATTGATTTATTAATAACATTGAAAACCACATTAGTTGGTAACCTTTATTTGACCTCTGCCGAATATTATATTGGTCACCTTCATTAACCTTTGTAATTCCATCTAACAGAAACTCTAAATTGAATGTGTTCAACAGCGCATGCTCATCATGGGTCTCCATTTTTATAAAAAGGCAGGAGTAGACGGTTTGAATTTCATTTGTGAATAACTTTCCGATCGAGAGTGAGTTTTTACTAACAAAAATGTATTTGTGCAATGTATGTAGTAAAACCTTTACGCGTAGTGATAATTTACGTCGCCATGAAAGGGAGTCTTGTAAACCCCTAAATGTTAGTGAACCGGAAGCAAAACGAGTGAAATTACATCATGACAATCAATCGCCTGTGGTTGAAACAATTAACTGTTGTGGTAAGGAAATACCCAAAAGTCAAATTTNAAACGGCTTGGGTACGAGTGTTAGCCCATAGGGACAAAGCATTCTAATGAGTCTGCGCACTAACAGGTGACGCCAAGCCAAACGGCTTGGGTACGAGTGCGCACTCGGTGAAGCATGCGCAGTGTGATGGAATGCGGAGGTAGGAGTCTCGGAGATAAAAAGGATTGCATAATTGAGAGAGTCCTCTTTCACTTCATACTTGTGTAGAGTGAAGACGTGCCGTGCCGTGCATCCGATTATTTCATTTTGTCATTGTGTTGTGTTTTAACGATGGGTCGTACAAGCACTGTGCCGAGAAAGGTTGTCAATGGATCAACCAAAAAGAAGTCGGCTAGTGTGGGAAAGCCGATGCCGAAGATGACGCCGGACGAGCGACGTCATATTCAAGAGTATTGTGAACAGTCGAAGCAGTGTGCTCCAGTGAACCACCCAGGCTACTTCACCACGACGGCGTTGCCAACAAGCAACCGGGGTGGTGTCTAAATGGATGTTTCTGAAGATGACCTCATCACAAGGGCATTAGCCGACCTGGGAAACCTTCCCTCATTGATTCTATCGCCCATCAGCGACGACGACGAGGATGACGTTTTCCAAACCAAGCCGCCGCCAGCATCCGTCAAGATGGCGACGAAGAAAGTAAGTCGCCCTTCGAGTCGGACGGATAAGAAAAAAGCGAACAAAGGGAAGGCGTCCGAGCTGTATCAGTTGCTGCAGCAACCAATGACATCCACAGTGACACTCTATGCGGCCCCCCAGGCAGCGGTCCCCAAGCTTCCACGGGGGCTGGTGCTGCCCCGTGGAAGCTTCGGCCCCCGTAGAAGCACCGGCTCTAGTTGAAGCACCGGCCCGCGTGGAAGCAGCGACTCCCGTGGAAGTACAGGCCCCCGTTGCAGCACCGGCCCTCACCGCAGCAGCCCACACAGAGGAAGACGATTGGTTCCAGTGTTCCCAACCCGGTGAGTCCGATATGGTTAGATTCTTTCTTCGATACTGGGACAAACACAATCGGAGGGAGGATGCAACCGATCGGGAAATAAAGGACCCCGACGATCGCATCGCCGGCGAGAGGGAAAAAGTGCGGGTGTGGTAAGACGAAATGCGGGTGTTGCAAGACAAAGTGCGGGTGACGCTCGATAAAATAGGACAGTGGGAACTGAAAAGAAACAATAAAGTGCGACAGAAGAATGCAAGTGGAAATGTATTGAAAAGGTTGACTGAGCGGATGAAAGTGAAACGAGCCAATGAGTATTATGTAATTAGTAAATGTATATACGTAGTTTAAATGTAAGTAGATTTATAAGTTATGCTTAGGATGTATTATATGTATATAAATGGATAAATTATAAGTAAAATAAATGTTTTAGATAAGTTTTTAGACATAATAAAATAACATAAAATGATATATATTTATGGGGTCCAGGGGGGCGGAATAGTGCATTTATATGATAATAAACGACTAAAGCTACATGTAGCGGCACCTAGTAGTACCTATCCTAAGTTATTCTATTGTGTTTCATTTGGGATGAAGGTACCTACATTTCTCAGAAGGGCAATTCAGCGGAGGAAAACCTAAGTTCATGATGCTATACCAGATGGCGCTAGGGGTTTAGAGTTGTTTTATTTCGGATTAATTAGATAAGAAAACAACACAGTGGCGTAGGTATTGAATTTATTATTACATATTTCTATTTAAGCAATTTATATAAAATGGTAAAAACAACATACTTAAGTATTTTCTTATTTGATTTCCCAATTATCTAAAAACTAGTGATTTTTACGAATACTTTAACATCCTGTATCTCCGGAGGGAAGCGTTCTATCAAAAATTTTTTATAATTTAATAAAACTAGATTATTTTCATCGGTAGAATACGCCATTAAAGTTTGGTAAAACTTATCATTAATACCCTGTATATTAAAAACCATTTATTTGTTATACCATTAATTAACATCTATCTATTATATACAAAAAGTTAACAAATTAAGTGACTAAAATTAAAACTTGAACAACAAATTGAGTGAATAGTACTCAATCCATCTCATCATCTGTTTGTTCCTCAAATTCCACATATCCTGGCCCTCTAACCATCATCGCTTCTAAATTACCTGTAATTGTACAGAAAAAGTTATTTTTAAACTTATTATCGCATTATTTACTTAAAATCGATGCTGAGGTTGTCTGGTGTTGTTGAACCTGACGACCTGCCTGGAGATGTAGAAGAGTCTGGTTCTATATTGACATCTTCGTCGATCTCGTTGTCATCATATTCCATATCATCAGTGGTATCACTCCAGGACTTCTATCTGGCGAGTGGTATGGATAAGTCGTAGAGTCTGCCTTAGCAACCTCTACTACTGGAACTTCTCTATTTTCCATGTTGCCCCTTCAGTTGTATCAAAGATACTGATTTCTTAAATTTGAAATCCTTTATATATATGTAAAACTAAGGTTATTTGGAGGTTATTCTCACTTGATATTTTCAGATTGCTCTAACACTTACGTATTTTTAAAAATAGTAAAATGTTGAGAGACCACACTTTTTTTAATATATTGAAAGAAACCATAATGTATTCATATATACATAATAATTTATTTATTAAAAAACAATTAGCTGACATCACAAATGTGAGGCTGTTTAGACACTAATTAGTCTCTATTATAATACATTCCATTTGTCTTAACTTTTTTCTTATAAAGGATATAGAAAAAATATGTTTTATTACTTAAGCGGTTAAAGAAAATAAAAATACTGACTTGGTACATCTACTTTATTTATTTATTTTTTAAAAAATAGTACATATAGATACACAAAAAAAAATTATTTATTAATTCTACGATTCAATCGCCACTGCTTCCTTTCGTTTCTGGAAAGAAACGGTGGAGGTTTTTGAAAGTTTGTGGCGACTTGGGGGATGTAAGTGGGTACATCATAATGGTCCCAGTCATTTTCATCCGTAGCTGCCTCAGACCAACGTACAGATGATCCAGCGTCACATTTTGATTGATGAGAGTGATTTCTTGTGGAAGCATCAGCGATTTCATTGCACTTTTGCATTGTCCCAGCAGCAGCAAGTGTCTCAGACGAACGTGCAGATGATCCAACATCACACTTTGATTTGGGGCAGTCATTTGTTGTGGAAGCAGCAGCGATTTCATTGCATCTTTGTATTGTTCCAGCAGCAACAGCACCCTGCTCCAACCTGAGTCTGCATCTTATCAGATGCGCAGACAAACGATGTCTCAAGAAGCGATGGTGAGGCACTAGAGGGCAGTTGATAAAATCTGAAAGAAAAGAAAAAAAGAAAACATTATATTATTAACACACTGAAACCGAATTCTTACCATTGTGGTCCATTTTTAATAACAAAAAAGGTATATGTCACTCTGAAAGGCAAGTTACTATTGCAGACGATATCACATTAATGATACATTGTACAGTTTTACAAATATTTATAGTCAGGCAAACATCGTAGATGTTAGAGAGGGGGAGACTTAATATAGATGATGAATGACAACACATTTAAGGCAAGGGCAGTTAAGGTCGTCTGCGACATTAGATATATTTAAATTTCCTACAGGTCAAATAGATGTCAACCACCCACTCTGTTATATATATAAGCATTTGCAGTATGTTGAGGAGTTCAGTCTGTTTATACATCTCAACTAGTCAAAATGTCATTTCCGAAAGAATGGGAGCCGAAAGCTATAGTAAAGGTTTATCCCATTCGCGTGCGGGGTTTAATTATATGTCACAACTGTTGTTCTGGGAGGAGTAAAGAATTAATTAATGATTGTACGGGGCTATGTGTAGCGTGTGAAAAAGAAAATACTGTACCTATAGCAAAAACTGATAAATGTGAAGGATGCCTAAATCTAAAAGTTATAAATTTTGGAATTGTTAGAGACAAATGTCAATTGTGTATAATAGAAAACCACCCGCCAAAACAACGCTGTATTGCATGTATGGAATATAAAGATAACTGTTGGAAGAATTTCTGCCCCTGCAAGAGAGATGATTCAATTTTATGCGAACGCACAGGTCATTTATATGGCAATGCTAATAAGCATTTCAAATATTGCTTTTGTTTAACAAGCAGTCAACGTTTATTGCGAAGTGAACTTTGTGATTCATAAAATATTACATTTTGTTTGTATAAAAATAAATTTATTTTTTATTTCCTATTTGTTATTTAAATACTATCCCTCTCCGATTCCCATTTTAGTTATAACATTATGTGTTTGAAATAAGTAAAATACATCGAATGTGTTAATACATTTCTTTATTATAACTCAATTGATACATTATGTTAAATAATTTATTGACAACATTTATAGTTTCTATTTTTCTTGTTGTTGTTGTTGTTGTTGTTGTTTTCAAACTATATTTGCTTTATCAATCCAGGAATTTTGGCTATTGGGAAGACCAAGCCATCTACAAAATAGTCGATTTCCCTTCGTTTTGAGCACTCTTTCCACTAAATATACGTCAGGATACTTGGTTTTTTGCAATTCCCATTCATAGAAACATCCTTTAATTGGTTGTCCTTGCATATCTTCTAGCATATAGGTTGTAGGATTTGTTATATTTACTTTAACCACTTTGAAAAGTTCTGTTGAAAAATTTGCTGTATATCCTTTCTCGAATACNATACAGAATTATTATCATGAAACATCTAGGTTTTTCGAACAACGCTATCATGACAAAAACAAGTTAGATGTGAAACAAAGGAGTCGTTATTGTAATGTCTGGCAATTACGACAAGATAGGTATATTTTAACATGAAATAAATAATGAGCAATCTTTAAGAATAATTATAACAATTTTACCTTAGAAAAATATATGGCCTTGAGCATAAAGCAATGGAAGCTAAACTTACAAAGAATTATTATCATGAAACATCTATAACCATCACAATCATAAGATTATATAGAACAATTAACAACAAAGTACTTAAAGAATATTACCTGCTAACTAATACCGGTTAAACACTTAATTTTACACTACTTTGTCACACTGCCCGCCGATCGTCTTACTACCTATCTGCACACTGTTCTCACTTCAACTACTTATCTTCGACTATTTAGGCTTCCTTCCAGAATGGCCCCCCTAAACGTTAGTTTTTGCGCTTTCTTTTACCAACCGTCAATATTACTTTTTCATTGTTATACAACACCCATGTAGCAGGCGACGTGTAAGTTGATAAGATAAGTACGGTTTTGCATAATATGCAATATTTTAAAAAATAAGTAAAAAAACATAAGATTCTTCTTTTTTCCGAAACACACCCATCATTTAATCGTTTGTAGGTACAATTTATATTTATGTTGTGATTTCTCAGATAAATAGTTACTTTTTGTACCGGTGGTTCAAATTAGTCGGTTTTCAAGGGTTACTGTAAATCTGTCATAGATAGAGCAAATTTGATATACGAGTCCAGAGTTCTCTTTGCGAGCTACAGGGCGTTTTTCGATTTTTGGCTAAACCGACTGGTGCCCTTTTCTTGTTTCCCTTTCAAGATACCTTAAAACGGTTTGAACATTTTACAGGCACTTTTTTCAAATACATTCGATGGCATAAAAATAAATGTGATGACAACTTGGACAACTTGTATTTTTTTATGTGGAACAGCCTGTATTTTATTTCAAAAATGGTAAGAGGGCTAAAAATGTGTTCCAAAAATACTTTTACTTATTATTTTTTGTGTAGATTTGTGGAAAATATAAAATTTTCAAAATACCAACGATATTTAAGTTTTCCGACCGAGAAGGCTTCGAAAACAAACAAGTTTGACGTTTCACATTAGAACCTATTAGCGTGTTAACACAAGTCAAAAATGGTTCTTTAATCTAATGAAAAAAGTTTACTGAAAATTGGTATGTGTATAAAAATGAAAAATGAACATTTCTAGATGACTTTTTTCGAAATTATAAGAAATCATGTCACATCTCGGCTGTTGTACTAGGTGTTGCGAGTATAATTCAATGCCGGTAGGGGCAAATAGCTCTCGGAGTAGTTGTTTCTCGCAGCACTGACAATTCAAACATTTAAAAAGAACGCCAAATTTAACGGATATAGAAAATTATGTTATTATTTTAATGAATTATTCAAATTTATTTTTTTATATTATAGAATGTGTTGGACACAATTTTAACTGTTAAAAAAAGAGTATGGATCATTTTAAAAATACATTCTTATACCTTCATGTTTTTGTTTTCATAAAAATCGTTGAAACATTCTCAGGTTTTTATGTCCCCCGATCGCAGATCTCGTAAACTAAGTAGATAGTAGCTTAGTTAATTTGTCTCCGCTGTCATTGTCCCGTTGACGGCGGACGGAATTTATTTTTATTCGTCCGAGATAACGGTGAGAGCGAGATCGGGGACGCGACCATCAGCAGCGAATGATGCGAGTTCGATAAATAAGTAGATTGGGAGCCCCGCGAGCCGGGAGAGAAATAAAGAGGAATTGCCGTCGTAAATCAGGTCGCCCTTGCCCGTTTGTTTGTTGTTTGTGCGTGCCTCCAGCGACATCTACACAACTTCTTCTAATCATGCCGCTTCCGTTGTTATCTGGCCCACTATGATCACTTACCAACCGGATAATGTATTGCCGTTTCGGCCGATCTGTTAGGCACATAAAAACTACGGTTTATGCGATTAAATATAATTCGCTTTTATTGTCTCGATGCGATTAGGGAGTCGCTCGTATTTATCTTGTTTTTGAATGACGACCGATAGATATACAATGTGTTCGAACAGCATGTCCTACTTTGTCTTTATCTTGGGTTACAAAGAGTGCTGCAAACGTGAATTTTTAAATCGAAAATGTATCAAAAATTTCACAGGGTGTATCCTAAGTCTATGTCATAAATTAAGGGGGAGATTCCTTGGGTCATATTACGCACAAAAGCCCTAAAGTTTAGGGCCCTAAAGTTACTAACATCCAAGTTAGAGGCCGTTAAAGTATTTGAAAAATATCATATTTTTTCCATTATCTCTGAAGTTATTTGACGAAGATTGACGAAACGTGGGGAAATGATGTAAACAATTAAAGGTAATAATTCGGTGCATTTCTATATAAATCAACCAGTGGCGGAGATTCAGGGGAGCTTTGTTATTAAAACCCTCAGAAAAACTACGCCACTGGATTTTCAGAAAAATTAATATGCGCGTTTAATTTTCTTTCATATTTTTAATAAAAATTAAAATTCCTTTTATATGTAATAAATAGTGTTTAAATAAATTTAACGATATGTTGTCGGAAAGTGATGACGGATGCCCAATCTCGGACGTAAACACCGAGCGTCATCTAGACATCTAAGTGTGTGGGACCCGACGCGAAGGGAGAGGAAAAGATAAACATTCTAGCTAGAGCGGAATAAGGACTGACTGGGGCATTCAACGCCCTTAATAACTAGCCGTTTTAGATGCCTGATAAACTTTTTATATTTCAAATTAAAAACTTGTAATTTACTGTAATATATTTTAATGTTGCTGATAAATTAGTGTGTTTCTAACAATGTAAATATTGGAAAATAAATTACGTACTTTAAATGTAAGTAGATAGTCCAGGGGGCGAAGCCCCCCGGCCCCCTCCCCCGAGTTTTTGGGGGGTTTGGGGGTATTCCCCTCTTTTGGGGGAGAGCCTGCCCCCGGGGCTGGAGATTGGGGGCGTTCACAGCCCCGGCCATGGGTTACAGTTAACCAACTACACACTAAGGGCTCTAAGGATCTC
>NW_019417552.1:0-6727 GCF_000390285.2 Anoplophora glabripennis
GTTAGCGGTTGTTTTGTATTTATATTTGGGTAGTTAGAGCAACGATCGTGGGTTTCTCTGCCATACTCTTTCCCCGCAGGAGCTCTATAGGTGAGCCTGGCACTCTCATTTTATGTTAAATGGTTGTTAATGTTTTTGTTGTTCTTTCTATGTGTTACATGTTTAATTTGAAGATTGTTGTGCGTAAATAATAAAGTTAGGTGTATTTACTCTGATTTTGTTTTATAAAATTAAACCATACTTCCCCTATTTAAAGTTAGTAGCCAGCGCCTTCCAGTCCATTAAAAATAGATGTGTGTAGAACGTAGGTATTCCTTATGACGATCACATATTTCTGGCCACAACTACGTTTATTCTTTTTCTTTTTCGATCGAACCCGGGGTTGTTATACTACAGTATCTCCCAAGAAGTGAACATTTTGCTACGGTCATTTTTATGCAAAACGTGTTCCTTTTAGCTGTAGATTCACCTGTACCGTTTGTGCTACTTCCTTTGAAAACACCCTGTAGATACCTACATTAATTTCTATTAATAAATATTGAAAATTTCACATCTCTATTTTGTAGCCAATCAAAGGATGTAATTTTAAAACAAAACGTTACAAGGCAACGAAAAAAAAATATTTGTCACATTTAGTGTACTATTTCTTAGCCAAATTTGCCACCGAATCAACCCAAGCAAGGGAAAACTATCCATCCACTGGCGTACGGCGATCGATGGACTTCCGCCGAGATTTGGGCGCTTTCGCGAACAAAAGAAAAACGTCCCGACCTTGGGCGAACAGGGGCGGCTGTTTATCAAAGCCGCCTGTCGCCGTATCGCATTCTGAGAAGGCGATTCGGGGGGCAAAGGCCGTAGCTAATAAACCAAACTAGCGGCAGTCACGAGGAATACGAAAGATCACCAAGGGCGCACACGGCACACTTCGACCGGCGAGAGGGCGAGGAAGAACCGTCTCCGGAGGACATTCGGATGTTTTAAAGATGAGCTGCGTCGACCGTCCTGCCATCTCCATAATTGCCCGGTCGTACGGCCGGTAATGTTAGACGCTCTGGTAAGCTTTTTAACGGATTATGGTCGAGCTTCCTTGGCGCTTGTTGGGGTACATCTGACGTAGAATTGATTAATGCAAATATAAAAAGGTATCACTGTTACAGGAAGTGTTATTTATCCTGAAGTTGTGCTAAAGACCGATGTACAGTTTATACTTACAAAAAAAATTGAAGAGTAAGTTCCTCTTGGAAAAATAAGGGGTTCATATAACGTTTCTGTCATTAACCTTGAAGGACTTAATTATCTTTAAATCGGCTATAGATAAAGAAGTCAAAATTTGTACACGAATAAATATCAACTGTCTTAAGAAAAACGTGCAAATCATTTTATTCCCAATAGTAGTGGCGTGGATACGGGTAGTCTGAGGGATGTAATTGAAAGAAAAATATGATAAGTCAAAATTTCTTTAACAAACCTCAAAGGATAATGCAAAAAAGGTATACTAGTTGAAAATTGATAGGATGTACACTGAGAAAAACGAAAGTGAAGCTCGTTGGCAGCAGTAAATGTAATAGTTATTTGTTTGACTAGACAGTAAAGTACAAGATTTAATGCCGCGACTGGTATTTAACAGACGAGGCGTAGCCGAGTTTATTAAAGCAACCAAGGCATTAAATCTACTTTACTGCTAAGTTAAACACATAAATTTTTCGTCGATCAATTTTAATTTTATCATAATAGCAAACAAAGCTATTTATTTTAGCTATATTCCTCTTTCACGAATAACAATAATTTCATCAGGTCATCAATTATTATTTGAGATGGAAGATTTCACATTAACTCCGCCAGAAATTATTGAATCAGTAAAGCAAATGGAGTGTAATTTATTACCAGCAAAATCGAAGAAGATATATCAGCAAATATATAAAAAAAATATTGATTACCGAGAATAACATTATATCTTTTTCAATGTATATGTATTATTTATATATTTTTTCTGAATTAAGCAAAAGTATGAAATCTTCTTCGTTATGGTCAATATATGCGATGTTCAGAGCTACTTTGAATGTCTACAACAACATCGATATTGGAAAGTATCTAAAATTAAAACCATTCTTGAAACGGCAATCGGATGGATATCATACAAAAAAATCACGCGTTTTAGAAAATGAACAAACTAAAAAATTTCTAATGGAGGCCCTGATGATACGTATGTATCTAGGTAATTATAAACAACATATTTCTGTAAACGAAAAATACTGACTATTATTATTTTAGGTGGCAATGATTTTTGCCATATCTGGAGCGTGTCGATGTGATGAATTAGGTCAAATAAAAAATGGAGATATAGAAGATATAACAGGTGACAACTTGGAATGCTATAACTAAAACTGACAATTGACTGATCATTTCGAAAAGTCTAGAACTTTTATGAGGTCCAGCAAACGCCCCGCCACACCACATATTACTAACCATATGCGACACATCTTTGATGTGGAAAATTTCGCCGCGATGACCTTGGACCTTTAACTGGGATGCATAAGAAGTGGATCTTATTTGTGGAAGGGCGAAATGGGCGGTGACTATTAGACGCCTCCATTATAGCCATCTTTCTCTATCGCACGGATTTCCATGACTTTCTTTATCGCTCTCACTTAACGGCCGATGAACCATGGGGACTTTCCGATCCTGTATATTAAATAAATATATTTAAAAAATTAAAATATAATTTGATCCAAATAAATGAAAATTAGTTTCTACTATTCCTATGTCAATTAATATTCATACACTAAGCCACTGTTTTATGTTAAAATATATAATATTCTCACAGGAAAAAACTATAACTGTTCCTGGATGTTTCGATAGATATGATTGAAAAATATTCACTCACTTTAAACTAAACACGTAAATAAACAACAATAAACAAGAAAATCAAGCCACTGTTTTATGTTAAAATATATAATATTCTCAGAGGAAAAAACTATAACTGATAATGGATGTTTCGATAGATATGATTGAAAAATATTCACTCACCTTAAACTAAACACACGTAAATAAACAATAATAAACAAGAAAATCAAATCAAATAAATAATAACGCACATTCAAATTTGCATTTGCGGTGTTCCTGTGGAAAGTAACACAGAAAGATCTCCTATTCGACAATACACGAATAGTGATGCAAAGTAGCCGAAGATGAGCGAAGCTTTCTTTTCTTACATGTATTTCGTCTTAGCATCCCGGGGTTTTAATTGGGATGCATCTCCTTCTTTGTCCTACAATATATTTCCCTCTCTTTCACTGTCGCATATGGTTAGTAATATGTGGCCACACTATGGTACGAAATGCCTAAAAGCTGGCCAAAAATGAAAAAAAATAAAGTTTCTATTTGGAATTTTTTAAGTATCAGGTTGGCAATAAGGATAGTTGGGCTATTCAAATTGAACGGTGGAAACAGTTTGCCGTTTATACTGGAGCTAGAATTTGAAGTAGAAGTAACCTTATTGTGTGTATCTCGTGGCCACCTAAGCGAACACAAAAGTACATCACATGTTCAAACTGCTGTAAAAATTTATTTATTGTTCTGATAAAGACGTAATAAAATGGACGTTGTTCCAGGAGGTATGTAAATTATTTCAACATTATAAATTATTCATAATTTACTATAATATTATGAAAAAAACATCTGCGCTTTCAATTTTACGATATGAATAAAGCAAAAGTTGCAATAAATAGTAATTCAATTATTTCGTTAATCTCGAACAAAAAGAGAAAAGAATATTGCACTTATTATAAAATAAGAAAAATAATGTTTGGAAAAATACTATATAGGTACCTAAGAAGAATAGTTAAGGGCAATAAGTAAATAAAGAGACATAATACTCGAGTATGACATAGAAAATGATAGTCGATGTGATTTTGTCAATTCACATCCCNCTACAACAACATCGATATTGGAAAGTATCTAAAATTAAAACCATTCTTGAAACGGCAATCGGAAGGATATCATACAAAAAAATCACGCGTTTTAGAAAATGAACAAACTAAAAAATTTCTAATGGAGGCCCTGATGATACGTATGTATCTAGGTAATTATAAACAACATATTTCTGTAAACGAAAAATACTGACTATTATTACTTTAGGTGGCAATGATTTTTGCCATATCTGGAGCGTGTCGATGTGATGAATTAGGTCAAATAAAAAATGGAGATATAGAAGATATAACAGGTGACAACTTGGAATGCTATAACTAAAACTGACAACTGACTGATCATTTCGAAAAGTCTAGAACTTTTATGAGGTCCAGCAAACGCCCCGTCACACTATGGTACGAAATACCTAAAAGCTGGCCAAAAAAGTTTCTATTTGGAATTTTTTAAGTATCAGGTTGGCAATAGGGATAGTTGGGCTATTCAAATTGAACGGTGGAAACAGTTTGCCGTTTATACTGGAGCTAGAATTTGAAGTAAAAGTAACCTTACTGTGTGTATTTCGTGGCCACCTAAGCGAACACAAAAGTACATCACATGTTCAAGGTGCTGTAAAAATTTATTTATTGTTCTGATAAAGACGTAATAAAATGGACTTTGTTCCAGGAGGTATGTAAATTATTTCAACATTATAAATTATTCATAATTTACTATAATATTATGAAAAAAACATCTGCGCTTTCAATTTTACGATATGAATAAAGCAAAAGTTGCAATAAATAGTAATTCAATTATTTCGTTAATCTCGAACAAAAAGAGAAAAGAATATTGCACTTATTATAAAATAAGAAAAATAATGTTTGGAAAAATACTATATAGGTACCTAAGAAGAATAGTTAAGGGCAATAAGTAAATAAAGAGACAGAATACTCGAGTATGACATAGAAAAGGATAGTCGATGCGATTTTGTCAATTCACATCCCCACAAAAAAAAGTGGATTATGTGAAAGACAAGACCCTGGTATCTATATGTTTTTGGGGTTGCTGAATCCGAAACCAGTGTCTGTTTGATCCGATCAGGTCTGCGTTAAGGTCAGTTCAAGGTCAAATGTAGAAAATCATTTGCCAACAAAGTAACGTTTTTCGGGACGGTAAATCCGAATCCGGTGTCCGTTTGATCCAATCAAGTCTGCGTTAAGGTCAATTCAAGGTTAAATGTAGAGAATCAATTGCCAACCAAGTAAACCAATGTATCTATACGTTTTTGGGGTAGCTTAATCCGAATCCGAGGTCCGTTTGACCTTATCAGATCTGCTAAGTTCCAAACTCAAAACACTCAAGTATTCATTTATGCGTATTAAAATTGGAGTAACAAATAATATTAAAGAAAGAAAGCTTTAACTCTGAGCCAGTGACTTTCAACAATATTGAACAGAATAACATGATCAAATGGCGAATTTTTAAGAATTGTAATTTGTCTGCTTTACAATAAATTGAATTTTCGCATAATCAGTGCGGTCAAAAACCCCAATATCCACTTATTCCACTTTTGTCAAATATCGTCCGCCATATTGGATCCGCCATTTTAAAATTTTCAATTTCAATATGAAATTTGTAATCAGTGTTGTCAAAAACATCGAAACACCTATTTTTGTCAGTTTATTTGACTTTCTTAAAATTTAATCCGCCATATTGGATCCGACAGTTTGAATTTTTCAATTTTAATATCAAATTCGTAATCAGTTGGGCCAAAAACCCTAGTATACCGACTTTTGTACAATTTGGAATAAATTTTTATTTTTGGCCAGCTTTTAGGCATTTTGTACCATAGTGGCGCCATTTAGATTTCGGGCCGAGCAGGTCCTTTACACGGTTGTCCCTTTTAAGGTTTTATTGTTATATTAATGCATGGGCTCGAATGGAGGACATGTTGAGCTGCATTACGTTGAACTGTACACTGAAAGAAATCCGTTTTATTCTTTATTAGAATTCTATATACCATTATAAGACCATTGTATACAACGACCTCAGAAAGGATAGACAGTGCATTGTCTTGATTTGTTTTGTTCTACTGTAAATATTTTGAGAACTCAGCCACCCATTGGCTAAAGACATGTGGTAAGGTGCGCGCGCAGTACCTGCTCTATGCTAGATGTTTATTATTGTTTACGACTGTCGGCCGCCATTAATTCTTTGCGTGCTTACTGAGTTTAACGTTGTGTTTACCGTGGATTATTAGTTTCTTTGGCAGAATTTATTGTTTTTGTGAATAGACAATGGGAAAATATTGTGTTATATGTAGATTTCGCTTTAAAAGTGGAGGCAATCGCTCTTTTCACAGGTAGGTAGATTTACCATGGGCGTAACAGATAACAGACGGTAGTTTAAAACAAAATTTGAAATAGAAAATTTTCAGTGCAATAATATTGAAAATATAAAATATTTTTTTAAAACGTGAATTGTGTGTTACGGTTAAATAAAAAGTAACATGAATTGCAAAGGCAACATTATTTAAAAGGAAATATACCTAGGTAATTTGATTTTAGGATTCCTTCGAATGTTGAACGCCGAGACGTTTGGCTCTCTCGCATTTTGAGCTGTATAGGAAAGGAAAATAGTCCTAAAGATAGTGTTGTATGTTCAGATCACTTCACATCAAGTGATTTCTTAATAAGACCTGGTGGCCGAGTTTATCTTAAGGACACAGCAGTTCCTGAGTTCCCAAGTTCGTTTAGTCAAAATACAGGACCCCTATTAAAATTGTATAAACAATTTTTTGCACATAATTCGGGATCACTTTGTA
>NW_019417552.1:7294-12567 GCF_000390285.2 Anoplophora glabripennis
AACATATTCAGTATAAGAACGAATAATTCTGTTAATACAATTGTTATATACAAATTCGGATACTGGTCTTTATACAACAAATCTTCCCTACTATACAATTGGAACATAAAGTCTATAACAACTAATAATGTATAAGTAATTCATTATAACCTTTATTTCATAGATGCATAAGGTGTATTAAGCACCTTCCAGTTAAACTGATTGAATAATGAGTATGGAGATGATTGCTTTTTTTTAATAAAAGTTGTATATTGGTTATAAAAGTTTTAATATGCGCTATACACATTATTCTAGATAAACAGTTTAATAAGCCCATTTCTTTCAGTGTAGGTACTCCAAATAAATAATCTGAGATAGCTAATAGCGGATAAAGTCGTCGGGTCGAACTAATCGAGTGGTATGACGTCACAAATGCTTTGCGAACGGCTTGAACAATTTCAAATATTTTACAAACCAAAAATGATGTGTCAATAAGTTGTAAAATAAATATTAATGTATGAGTCCATTGTATATTTAACGTAGCGAGGAATATCTTTTTTTCTTAATTTAACACTCTTCCCAATTCCCAAAGTTTCCAATACAAGCTGTATATATAGAATATCCTTTCAAATGAACATTCCAAGTAACGTTTGTGATTTAGTTTTCCAAAGTGGATCGTGAGCTAAGTAGGTTACTGAACTCGTAACGTTGTAAATACCACTTGTCAAAAATCTACTTCAGCTAGCACCGCCTTGGCTAACGCTATTAAACGAAGTGACTGTACATTTTTTAAATTCAATCCCGACACTGGCGAAGCATGACGAATGCATGTAATTTTCCATGAAATACTAATAAATAAATCGCTGTAACAAAAATATTTATATAATATAACTTTATTGGCCCTCAAAACAAACAAAACAGGTTTTGAAGGCAATTATTTTATTTCATGCATATCTACAACAAAAAAGATCTGGAAACAGTTAAAAATAGACGGTATTCGCACGACTCCAATACGCGATGACCTACTCAAAAGGGATGAATTATACAGATTAGGCTCGGCGCGTAAGCCCAATTACAAATTTATATGTTCAAATTGATATGGGACCAGAACCGACACCGGCAAGACTTGGCATTCGGTGTGGAGGACCGCCCTGGGGAGTCCCGCTCGACTAAATTCGCATCATCCGAGTTTAATTCGTCGGAAATGTGTTTTCGACCCCAAGCGTGAAAGTTTCTGCTCGGCGTCGCGACGACAATTCCGCTTCCTGGAAAAAGGACACGCGTTCGACTCGATACGCTATCGGAAAGTTCGGATTCCCCTATTGTCCGCATCTAATGTGGCAGTTTGGGCCATCGAGGAACTAATAAACTTTCTCTACACTTGAGTGTTTGCGTTCAGAAATACAGTTCCATAGTAACCATCATTATGGTGCGAATATTAACAACCTGGAATGTCTAACCGACTTATTTATTTATCTATTTGGTTTATTTTGCTTATATGACATTACATGAATGTATAGCAATGGTCAATATGATGGACAACAGTGGCCCACACAAAAATACAAATATAGATGTACACACAGTATACAATATACACACTTATACAGGGTGATTCATTAATAATGGGACAGAGCTTAAGGGCATGTTGCTGACCTCAAAATAGAGCGATTAAGCCAAATATGCCTTATCCGAATGTTGCTCCTTTTCGATCTACAGGGTGTAAAAGTGGAAAAAATATTTTCGATTTTTTTTAAATATCTTGAGCATCTTTGAACGGATTGTCTTGAAAGTTTGTACACCTATGTTTTCTGGGGTGGCAATTACGGAAATGGTAACTATTTTGCAATCACATCTAGGATGCGCTAGTTGTAGTATTCCGTCGGAGTAAACATATGTCAAACTGTTTTGTCCTTCAAAAATCTGAATTTCCAATAAGAAATTATTAAACTACGTTCAATTCTAAATAAAAAAGATATACCTGCTAAAAATCGATAAACTTAACCGTTTTTGAAATAAGAACGATTTACTATTTCTTTACAAAATTATTTGTTTGAACGTACGCCTTTAAATAAGATGACTTAATTACGAATTAAGATAAACACAGTAACAACTGAAAATATTATTATGCTTAAGTGTAATTATAAAAGATTCTCAAAGTGGCGACCATTGTTTTCAATACATTTTTTTATTCTCTCGTTAAAATTTTCTCTGACACCGAATAGACTGCTTTGTTGGTCTCTGATAATGTTAATAGAGATTATTGTATTTTTGCCCACAGCTCTTCTCGAGTATGTATAACATCTTTATAAACTAAGGATTTAACGTTACCCCAGAAATAAAAATCTAGAGGATTTAAATCAGGGCTACGCTCAGGCCAAGGCACTTCGCTGCCGCGACCAATCCAACGGTTTCGAAAACTTATATCAAGATTTTCTCTTACTAGTCGGGAGTAATGTGCGGGAGCACCATCATGTATAAACCAACAGGTTTGCCGTAAATTTAAGGGGATATTTTCAAGAACGAGTGGCAAGTCATTTGTTTAAAATTTAAATAATTTTCCCCATTAAGAGAACGGGGTAACACAAATGGTCCCAAAATGTTATCGGAAAGTATTCCACACCAAATATTTATTGATAATTCATGCTGAAAATGTTGTTTTCGTGGCAAGTGAGGATTTTCCAGTTCCCAGGAATGGCTATTTCTCCAATTAAATACACCGCACCGGGTAAATGTAGTTTCGTCCGTAAACAATATTTTATTATAAAATGTAGGGTCAGCATTTTGTTGCCGACGAAGAAACTGTGCGAACCGAAATCTACCAGGAGGATCTTGTGGTATCAATTGTTGAACCGGACGAAAATGGTAAGGATATAATTTTTCTTTGTGGAGTATTCTGAAGACGGAAGGCTGACTTACACCAGTAGCTGATGAAATTCGGCGTGTGCTTGTTTGCGTGTTTTCGGAATTCGCACTAAAACATCCTCATCTTGCTCCGCCGCTAATACTTTAGGCCTTCCAACGTCTCGTTTAGGGCGAAATGATCTCGTTTCTCCTAATCTGTCGTACAACGTCTTGAAAAGCTTGTGGTTAGGTTGTCTGTTATTTGAATATAACTACAAGTACCTCGCTGCTGCATGACGACCACAATAATTTTCCTGGGCATACACACACACCATGTTTCCCATTTCAACAAACGAATAATCATTATGACGCGGCATTTTAATGAAAAAAATCACAAACGAAGAAGAACTAAACTGTCTAATAGACAGAGTAGTTGCCTAGAATTAACATAAATAATACATGACATTTCATTGATAGCGGCCTACTTCATTTAAGTCATCTCAAAATAGTTACCATTTTCGTAATTACCACCTCAGAAAACACAGGTGTACAAACTTTCAAGACAATCCGTTCAAAGATGCTCAAGATATTTAAAAAAAATCGAAAATATTTTTTCAACTTTAACACCCTGTAGATCGAAAAGGAGCAATATTCTGATAAGGCATATTTGGCTTAATCGCTCTATTTTGAAATCAGCAACATGCCCTTAAGCTCTGTCCCATTATTAATGAATCACCCTGTATAATATACACACATATACAGGTTCGGAAAGTCCCCATGGTACATCGGCCGTTACGTGAGAGCGATAAAGTAAGTCATAGAAATCCGTGCAATAGACAAGGATGGTTACATTGAAGACGTTTCATAATCTGAATAGTCAGTCTCACTTCTAACCCGAAACGGGCGGTGACTATTCAGATTATGAAACGTCTTCACTATAGCCATCCTTGTCTATCGCACGGATTTCTTTACTTTACTTTGTCGCTCTCATGTAAAGGCAGATGGACCATGTGGATTTTCCAACCCTGTATAAAATGCTAACATAACAAAGTAAATTGTACTACAATTGATAAAATTCGGAAAGAGAATAAAAACCTTTCTTTATTAAATTTTTTTGTGTATATTTAAAGATATTCAAGTTATTACAGCGCTTAATGTTACCGGGCAAGTTATTACAAATCCTTAAGCCAATATGATCAGGCGATTTCGATACAGCAGCATATTTTGTATAGGGCAGATGGAATCGATCCTTTTGTCTCGTATTTAAGTGGTGAATATCACTATTTGTTTTAAACTTTGTTCTATTTTTATAAACATAAATACACATTTTAAAAATATATGAGGCAACAGTCATGAGACACCGTCAATTGTTCTAATCACACGTTTTTGTGAAACAAAAACAGCCTGCGATAAGGTGAAGTCACCCCATAAACAAATTCCATATCGTATTCGAGATTCTATTTGAGCATAATACACGTTAATTAACTGATGTTTAGTTAGGACGTCTTTAATGTTTTTAAAAAGAAAATTTGTGGAGTTTAATAAACTGACTAAATTTTCACAATGTGGCTTCCAATCCATATGTTCGTCGAGTGTAATACCTAGAAATTTTACTGGTTCCATGATATATTTGAAGTATATGGAAGTATATATTATGGAAACGAATTGTCCTAGTTTTTTCACTATTTAAATATAGATCATTCATGTTGAACCAATTGTTGAGTGAGTGCAAAACTTCAGTACATTTATTATTTAGACTTTCGGCATTTTTTTGCGATATTATTAACGAGAGATCATCAGCAGCTAGGGCAAAGCAGATGTTTTCTAATATCAAGTCAATGGCGTTTATATACAAAATAAATAATAAAGGTCTCAAGATGGACCCTTGGGGCACCCCTGTACCAACTATTCTATACTTAGAGGCAACACATGATTGAAAGTCATCTCCACGATATTGTATAGATGTAAATTGTTTCCTACCATCAATGAAAGAAGAAACCCACTGCAAAGATTTACCTCTGATTTCATAGTCTGATAGTCGGCTAAGTAATATTTTATGATTTATGTAGTCGAATGCATTGCTGAGATCGCAGAATATCCCAACAGGACACTCTCCAGCTTCAATGAAATTAATTAAATCATTATAGAAAGAAAAGACAGCTGACATTGTTGATTTGTTTTCACGAAAACCAAATTGTTTGTCAGTCAGAATACCAAACCTATCTAAAAAAGTAACAAGACGATGCTGAAAATCATATTAAAAAATCTTTGAAAAAGAGAACGATATGCACACAGGCCTATAGTTTTCCATGGCGTTACGCTCACCTTTCTTATATATTGGGACCACCTTTCCAACTTTTAATATATTTGGAAAAGTACCCGTAAGAAAAGACAAATTTACTAAGTACGTAAGTGGCTGAATCAAAATAGATATTACTCGTTTTAAAAGGAAT
>NW_019417552.1:13327-14999 GCF_000390285.2 Anoplophora glabripennis
TGATAAAACACGTACAGAAGTTCTTGGCGCATTTTCCATTATTTGTTGGACATTTTCTTTTAATTCTTCAGTCCGCTTTTTAGGTCGGCCGCTTCCTTCTTTTCTTGTTACACTGCCCGTTTCACGAAAAACATTAACACAACGCTGAACTGCACTTTGAAAAATTTTGTACTCAACAACGCCGGGAAATTGATTTTGAAATTCTATGAAACATTCCTCAATAGAATACTTCCATATTCCATCAATCTTGCGTCCATTTCTAAAGTAGGACTCTATGATAAACACTTTTTGTTCTTGAGAAAACACCATTTTAAACGCTTTTTAAAACGAAAATATTCAAATTGATAGCGGCGATATAGCGCTTTGACAGATGACGTTTAAGTTCATTTGCTATACGCTACGCCCTACGTCCAAATTTTCAGAACCAACTTGACCACGTTTTTATTTGAACGCTCGTTATATTGGGACCATCTTTCCAACTTTTAGTATAATTGGAAAGTACCCGTAAGAAAAGACAAATTTACTAAGTACTTATGTCGAAATTGTTGTGTAGTGTTTTACAATGTTTCATTTCGGTAAAAATGAATCAGTAATTCCAAAAGAATCTCAAACAACGTTTTACCCAGTTTTGCAGTGAAAAATACATAGAATAAACGAGTTGCTGATTCCTGAACAATTAGGGAACATTTTGGACAGCCTAAAATATCCAAAATTTTTATTAACACGATATGATAATTTTTTTGACAGAAGCCGAAGATAAAATACTTTTAGTTACAAAAGTGCAAGGCTCCGTTTTTTTTTTTTTTTCGAGTTATATTACCAAATATGCTACGAAAACAAAGGTTATGCGGGAATTTGTTGGTACACTCTATATAGTATAACGAATGCGTGGTGTACGGCTAGGGTTTGCAATCCCGCAGTCTTCTTTTTCCAGCTGGAAATTTGCGGTAAATTCGCCTTTACAGCGGGATCCCGCTGTAATTCCCGCGAGAGATTTAAAAATATATTTATATATGAAAATAATAATGCTATTATTCTGAAATGTTTATATATAATCAAATGAAATATACATAATTCTTGGTACTTAAAAATTAACAGATAAGCATATATTAAAAACTATGTTTATTAACTAAGAATCAACAGAAATCAACACATCAATAATATATTACTTTTGTTATTTTTACATAGATATTATTATGTCTCTAGTTACTTAACGTACTTGTTGCTGTTAAATTACTAAATTTATAAACATCTAGGTTAGGTTAGTAATTTAATCGTAGTAACAATTTCTAAAAAAATATTTGCTACATCGATAATATAGTATAATAAAACTAATATACAAGAAGACAAAACTATTACATATAAAATTTCACTTTGTAAACACTTTTTTTCTCCAAAATAAACAAACAAATCAAGGAATTTGTTTGATTGATGCAAAGATCTGCCAATTTTAATCATTTCCTTCGCTCGATTGATCGATGCTGTCACAGGGGAACGGGATGCGCATGCAAACCAAACGAGCGCTCGCGCGCACGTCAGTAAACGGACGTGTTCTATTCAAAAATTTCCCGCGCGGAAATTACCGCACAAATGCGGGAATTCCGCAGGTCTCATTGACATGCGGGAAATCGCTGGAATGCTGTAACGCGGAATGCGGGATTGCAAACCCTAG
>NW_019417552.1:17422-23650 GCF_000390285.2 Anoplophora glabripennis
TACATATTATTCTCCAAACGTAATTAGTAGCAAGTTAGTATAAGTATATATAAGTAGCTATATATTTTAGTAATTAGGCAGTGTTTTTAAATTAATACGACTCACCAAAGTAAAAAAATAATTCAAGTTATATCATTTTTACTGAAAATAGCAGTTAATTTACGTATCGGATCGTTAACGTGAAAATATAAACATTAGACTGTTGACTGTTCCTGTTATACGTTTTTTAAGCTCTTGAAGAAGAAACTACATGTAATTTTAAAAATTATATCTGCTTTTATAATAAAGGAATGGTAATTATAAGATTGTTTAACCTTATTAACTAAAAATTATTGCCTACTTAATAAAAAAAATATTATTGTCCTCGATAATCTATTAATGATCTTTACTCTCTTTCCTTATAAGATTGTATGTACACAAATTGGAGCCGCTCCTGAAAAATCGAGCCGTTTACGTCCAGCGTTTATTATTAGACTTCGTCGTTCGGTTAAAAAACACACCTTGAAGCGTTGGCCGCTAGAGCAGCACCTGCCGGGGTCCCGTTTCGTGACTCACGCTGGGCGATATTTTTTGTACAAAATCCCGTCCTTAACGTACTTGTTGCTGTTAAATTAGTAAATTTATAAACATCAAGGTTAGGTTAGTAATTTAATCGTAGTAACAATTTCTAAAAAAATATTTGCTAGATACATCGATAATATACTTCGGAATATGGCAGTTTAGAGAAAATTGCAAAGAGATATTAGGCATACTTCATTTGGTTGTCATTCATTTACTAATTAAGGTAAATAACTTGATTTTTTCGGTAACGGCAAACGAAAAACAAATATTTTTTAATGTATTTGAAGAATGTTAGAAAACATTGCAATTTCAATAAAAACAGCGTATAAAATGTTGTTTTTTTTAATAAATTTAAGATTTTGCTAGGTAAAAATGCCGCATGTGCAGTATGTGCTACATTTCCAACAGAAATTAATAGAAGAACCAGAACAAGTACATCCTATACATGATATTTTGGATGTTCTTACGGGGTATTTTACTAATTTTTAATATATTGTGTTGCAAATAATATTTAATTGTTGTTTAATTTAAAACAACGCATATAAACTCATACGAAATTAATTTGTTAAAAACATCGTATTTCAACGCTTCTGCTAGAAGAAAGCCGTATGTGGTCACATGCGGCGTTTATACTATGTACCTCTTAATGAAATACACGTACATAAGTCTGCTAAGTGACACAATAATAGAACTTTAAAATGTACAAATTTTTAAATTTAAAGAAACAAAAACAATATTTTTGATATTTATATATGGGTAATGTATAATGCGATATAGATTTCAAAAATGTAATTTTCTCAATTTGTCACAAAACTGCATTATACGGACTTTTTCCGAAGTAGGGCAGTATAGTATAATTAAAGTAACATACAAGAAGACCAAACTATTAGTTACATATAAAATTTCACTTTGTAAACACTTTTTTTCTCGAAAATAAACAAACGAATCAAGGAATTTGTCTGAATGATGCAAAGATCTGCCGATTTTAATCCTTTCTTTCGCTCGATTGATCGATGCTATCACAGGGGAACGGGATGCGCACGCAAACCAAACGGGGCGCTCACGCGCGCCACGCGCTATGTCGCTAAACGGACGTGTTCTATTCAAAAATTTCCCGCGCGGGAATTACCGGACAAATGCGGGAATTCCGCAGGTCTCATTGACATGCGGGAAATTGCTGAAATGCTGTAATGCGGAATGCGGGATTGCAAACCCTATGTACGGCTTATTTCCTTTTTAATTTTTCTTCTTATGACATATTTTCAAGACCAGCGAATAATACTGCAACAAAAAGACGGCTCCTTTTGTTTGTTTTTTTATCATCGGCCTGTTTATGCGGCGTAAAGGAAGGGGACTAAGCGAGGACAGCAAAAAAAGTCGAATGTAACCGGCGATAGGGAAGATGAATTTTAATAGGATAACGCGGTGGCTCGAGGGCCCTAATAAAGAAGTTCTCTTAGAGGGGCGATCTCCGAGAAGATGTAAATGAGTGGTTTAGATGTTTACAGAACGATATTTGAGCCGCGGCCTTTAATTGGAACGCGGTGTCGAAAAAAACCGGAAACCGGGGTGCGGAAAGAAGAAGGAACGACCCAGGGGCAAGCTGAGGCCAAGATTCGTGCGCTGCCCACGTTGCATCGATCAAAAATCATAATAAATGCAGCGGGAAGCGTGAATGTTCCTGAAAAAACTAACAATTACGTTGTCTGATCTGCTTCTAAGAATAACGTTACGGAACAGAACAAAATCAAGAATATTTTAAAGATTTTGTCACATTCGTCCGAGCTCAGTATAAATGCAGCAACATGAAACGTGAACGGTTATAAAAAAAAATAATGGCAGTATCGGATCTGTTCCTGGAACAATGCGATGGGTTAGATAAAATTGAGAATAGTTTACAAGACTGTTTTTACTTTGATTTGAGGATAACCACTACCAATAACGAATCTGCAAAAAATTTATACAGGGTGTTAATGAACTTATGTCAAAAATTTAAATGGATGCAAAAGGAGCAAAAACTGAGTTAACTGATGTCACAAACTTGTATCGGAAGTTTAAGGTCATAGAGAAAAAAGCTAATTAAAAATGTGTTTAAAACTATTTTGGAACGCGGCGAGTACTTACAAAAGATTCTGTAACATTTTCTACGAGTTTGTAGGTTTCTTATGAAGCAGGACTGTATTTGAAAGTCAGTTTGTAATACTTGTTGTAGTGATTGCTGTGGTGTTTTTCGAGAGTACAGGCTGGTCCATTTTCGATGGGATTTCAGGGTATCTCAGAAACTACTAAAGATATGATAAATCTGACACCACGTTCTCGAGCTCGATTTTCATTTTCAAACTCGACTGTCAAATCTGAAATTTGCTATCTTCATTTGTTTCTGAGTTACAGGGCGCTTCTCGTTATTGTGACACTTTTAGCCATGTCTGTATCTCAGCTGTTAAATAAGTTAGAGTTAAAGTGAAAACTGCTCAAGACTAATTCTTTGGCGTAGAATTGAATGCGGGTATTAGATTTTTAGTAGGTCTTAAGATTCCGGACTTATGACCCAAAGTTCGATCCTTTTTTACATTTTAATATGGCTGGCTATGAAAATATATACAAAACTATAATTCTTACTTTACAAAACTCATATCTGTTATAAAAATATGACGTTTATTTAAAATATATAATACGGATAAAAAAAGACAGTTTTCAAATTTTTATTCCACTTCAACTAAAGTTACAATATTAAACGTAAATTAAACAATAGTAAGTACCTACATGAATAAAAACTTTAAAAAATTACAGCTAAGTGTTCAAATTGCCGTCCCTCAATTGTCACACATTTCACGCATTTTCTGGCAACGCTTCGGGTAGCATTCATTAAATGTATAGGTATTTGAAATATTATTAAAAGGAAGTTTAAATATGTCTTTTAGAAATCCCCAGAGGAAAAAGTCCAACGGACTCAAGCCAGGTAACCTAGCTGGCCATCTGATCGGTCCGTTTGTTCCTATCCACCTATCTCCTAAAATTTCGTTAGTATTATATTATCACATTTACATTACATTTTTATTGATTCGTGTTATTACACAAAGTGTTTACACACGTCAGAAAAGAAACATTGATATTTTCAAAATTACAACACAGTTAAAAATACAAAATTACAACACAGTTAAAAATCACACGAGTATATGTTGTGCATTTAAAATAAATGTTATATTTTTGCAACAGATATGTCTTTTGTAAAAGTAAGAATTATAGTGTTATCTGTATTTTCATAGCCGGTCATATTAAAAAGGAAAAAAAATATAATTTATATATAAAACACCCCGTATCTCCCGTGTTTGTAAAAATAACTATAACATGTGATATATTGCTGAAAAGTGGAAAAAAATCTTTATTTTTTAGGCCATGGTCAGCTACGATTTCCATTTAAAAAAATATAACTTTGGGTCATAACTCCGAAATCTTAAGATATACTAAAAATCTAATACCGGCATTCAATTGTAATACAAAGAATTAGTCTTGAGCAGTTTTCACTTTAACTCTAACTTATTTAACTGCTGAGATACAGACAAGTTAAAAAGTGTCACAATAACGAGAAACGCCCTGTAACTTAGAAACAAATGAAGATAGCAAATTTCCGATCTGACAGTCGAGTTTGCCATGAAAATCGAGTTCGAGAACGTGGTGTCAGATTTATCATATCCTTAGTAGTTTCTGAAATACCCTGAATTCCCATCGAAAATGGACCAGCCGTACATTTAATAGCCGTATTTCCAAGTTTTCTTTTGAAAATGGCGCATTTATTTAGCAATCGCGAATATTATGACATGCTCATAATTTATGGCGAAGCAAACGAAAATGCCCACAGAGCTTGTCAAGTGTACTGTGCCAGATATCTTGAACGTGACACCAGAAATATCGCACAGAAAGTAAATATTTCGCATCCTGTTGTGTGGCGGACATTACGAGAAGCTCACTTGTACCCACTTCATATTCAACGTGTTCAAGCGCTTACTCCTGAGGATTTTCCACTACGTCGAGGTTTTTGCGAATGGTTGCTTCAGGGACATGCAAGAAATCCTCAATTTACAGCGCAAATACTTGTTAGAGATGAAGCATGTTTCAGTAAAAATGGTGTACGTAACGTCCACAACACAATTAATCAAAAACTTGCAACAAATACTTTAGAATTAAATCAAATATTTGAAGTCATTTTTACACGGCACCAAAAACGTAAGAGCCTCTTCAAATTAAAACAATATATTTCAAAACAGTTTTGCAATAATTAATCATTTCAGGGCGTATCAACATATATCAAATGAGCTTTAAAATCTATGAAAGTTCCTCGATTCGGTTTAGAATCCTTCAAAAAGCACCAAAACTTCTATTAGAAAAAGTAACACTTCGCTGATATAAGAAATTCCTCTATATCCTTGAGCGGATTACAAATTTTCGCTCAACTTTCCAATCGAAATCACAAAGCCGTCTCTATTGACTCTACAGGGAGCCAAAGTAAAGACAGATGTTGGAGGGGACTCAAACTACTCTCCACGAGAAGCAGAAGGCGCGGTGCGGAAAATAACCTTTTTGATTGTGTTTCAAAAAGCCGACCAAAAAAACACCAGAGTTGTAGTAGACCGCCGAAGGCTGATGCTGGCGGCAGAACAGCTGTATAAATAGAAAATTCACCTCAGTTCCGGATTACGAAAAACAAAAATGTTTTCGAAAAATGCGAAATAGCAGTACAGAATTAGCACGTCAGACCATCACCCATTCCAGGCGACTATAATCCAAAAATGGGTAAAATCCAAAGAGGCCAATTGTCGGGAATAAAAACTTCTCCAAAAAATGAGAAATTCGAACTGAGGAACCGCAATACAAAACCATACTACTACACCATACTACAAGTCCATCACCCGTTCCAGGTAATTACAATTCAAAGATGGGTAAAATCCAAAGAGACCAATTGTCTAAACCAAGCGGAATTCATTACAGGACCTCTGAGGAACCATCAAGGAATGAGATCGGAGGTCGACCTGGTACCTTGCAGTTCAGTAACCAGGAACGAAACCTGGCCAGTACCAGTCATATGCTCTAAATTACTGTCATTTTGCATTGTATAAAGCCTCTGCAGATCAATAATCAAATACCCGATTATTATAAACACATATTTTTAACAATAAAACCATTTTTTTTAAATCAAAACATTGTTAAAAACATTTTCAAACAATTTTTGGAAGCACGTTGCTCTCAGCCTAGAATTTAGTCCTAGCGCCCTATCCACCCAGACATTGTCCAACCCCAAGGGATATAATAAGCTCGCAAAAGTACAAATTTTCAGGTATTCACAGGAGACAGAGTAACCTTACTCGAAGTGTTATTAGAAACGTCAAACAAAGGTCAATTGGAAGCTTCCAGGAGACTGTGTCAGAGGCAGCAAAACAAATTAGATCGTTGCCCACATTTCTAGAAATCTACATCGCCATCCCCAAGCGTCTGACGAGGTTGGTGTGCTGTGGTAGACATCTCCGAACACCCCGTTTGCCCTCTTGACGACGGGCAGGAGACGAGAGTCCCAGCATTCCAAGCAATACATGGAGATCTCGGTAAAAATGTCCTCCCCATCATATGAATAATTCCCCAGTTAATGACGGAATAATATTAATAATAATAATA
>NW_019417552.1:25891-30616 GCF_000390285.2 Anoplophora glabripennis
ATAATAATAATAATAATAATAATAATAATAATAATAATAATAATAATAATGTGCCTTTATTAGATTACAACCAACAGATAACAAAAGAATATTATTAGAGAAGTGGCGAGGTTCAACATGACTGTTGCTCTACCACCTAACCACTTCCTTAGAAAACATAACAATTAAGTAAGATTATAAAAAAAGAGAAATACAAAATATACATATAAATTCAAAGCATGCATGAGAAAAATACTAATAAATATAGATCTATGTTAAGTTGGCAACATAAGATTTGACCTGTTTTTTCAAAACTTGACAACTAGAAGCAGATTTAATGGCAGAGGGGAGGTTATTAAAGATTTTAACGGCATTATAACTAAATGACTTTTGAAATTGAGCAGTACGATGACGTGGGACAGTGTACATATCACGAAATCTGGTAGACCGTTCATGCCGCCCTTTGACAAGTTTATTAAAAAGATATTTAGGAGAACCCGATTTATTAATTTTATAGACAAGAGCCGCCATGTGAACTATATAACGCTCATTAAGTTTTAACCACTTGGATTGCTCATACCTGTCACTTATATGATCAAATTTTCTAACACAATAAACAAATCTTAAGCAAGCATTTTGTAGCCTATGAAGGCTTTCCTTGTCCCGATTTAATATAGCAGGCCAATAAACTACGTCACAATAGGCTAGATAGCTAAGAATCAAGGTATCACATAATCTTAATTTAACATCAGTACTGAGAACATCTTTATAAAGATATAGTGTCTGCAATTTGTAGTAAGACTTCTGAATTAAATTGGACACATGTTTCTGAAACTTAAGATCAGTATCAAGGTAAATACCCAAATCCCGGCAACATGGAGAAGAGATTAAAGCTTTATCATTGAGGACTAAGTTAAGATTGGGGTAACTAATTATTTCATCCCGACACGGTCCGAATATGAGTAACTCAGTTTTTTTCTCATTCAGAATTAATCCATGAGCATTGGACACAGTAGAGATCGTATTTAGGTCGGAGTTAATGTGTTCTATTGCAGAATCAATGTCGGAAATAGAAAAGTTATAAAATATTTGGTAATCATCAGCATATTGATGCGACTTAGAATATTGCAAGAATATTGAGAAGTCAGCAGTATAAACTGAAAACAAAAGCGGCCCCAAAATGCTCCCTTGAGGTACACCTCTGTGCATTTCAGACAAATCAGACAATATTCCACTTAAACATACTCTTTGGCGCCTTGCAGAAAGATAATTTGAAAAGAACGTAACCACTAGATCACTAACGCCAAAATATTTTAGTTTTAAACATAATGTAGAGGGTACTAATGTATCAAATGCTTTACTATAGTCAAGAAGCACCAAAAAAGTATTTTTGTGTTGATCCCTGGCTCTAAACAGTTCATCAGTAACATCTAATAGAGCAGTAGTTGTACTATGATTAACCCGAAAACCAGATTGGGTTGCCGGTAAAATATTATTATTATTTAAAAAATTGGAAAGTTGTTCATAAACTATCTTTTCAAGAATTTTGGAAAGCGTAGGCAAAATGCTTATTGGTCTAAAATTAGAAATATTGTTGGGACAATTATTTTTAGGCACCGGAATGACAAGTGCCTCTTTCCAGACGTCAGGAAAATCACCAGTGGTTAAACATTTATTAACAAAAAAAGTTATATAACAACTTAGATGCGGAAGCAGCAAGGTGAGCATTTTTAAGTCAATTCCGTCACACCCCTTAGCATTTGACTTGATTTTAGCAAATACTTTTTCCACAACACCGACATCCACCTCTGAAAATTGAAAATTACTGTCTGTGCCAAAAGGTTTATTAACGTAATTATTAATGAGAAAATTATCATCAACCGAACGCAGAGGAATATTGTTGAGGAAATAATCATTAAAATCATTAGCATTACCAAAATGAGAATAGTTAATCTTATCAGAGTTTTTACTAATATTCAAATATTTCAAGGTACGCCAGAAAGCTTTAGGATCAGTTTTAAATTTATAATGAAGGTAAGCTTTTTTCTCAGACTTGATCGCTGAGTTAACCATGTTCCTAAGTCTTTTGTAAGCCTCCCAGTTACCTACAGTTTTTAGTTTTTTATATTTAACATAAGCTTTATCCCTCAACTTCATCATGATTTTCAAATTAAATGTAAGCCAAGGAGCCGGCGGTTTCGTGATCCTAACAGTTTTTAATGGTGCGTGAATATCAAACAGACTAATAATAATTTCATTCAAAAATTGGGCAATATCATCTACATATACAAAATTATATATTAAATCAAAATTAATATAATAATAATACATAATATAATAAATAATATAATAATACATACGACAGTGGTTTTAACAACCCAACACTTCTTTATGCAAGAAGTTTTACGTTCTATTCGTTTTCTAGGCTACACGGGGTAGCCTCCAAGCGAACATTTCCAGATGGAATCTCGAACCCAGTAATAAGCCGTATTCCCCGTGCGGATTTTAGTATCTCCCGGCTTACTCCCGCAGTTGTCAGCTCGGGACGGCCGGGTTTGACCCCACTAAGCCCCGTTTAATGGATAGCCTCGAGTCGCACCGCGGAAAAACCTCGACGAATCGGGTTACGGGCCTCATTCCGCGATTTCCGCGCGCGATTATTTAGCAATTCGCAGCGAGAGTACGACCGTTTTGACGCGACACCGCCGTTAATCTGTCACGTGACTAACGCGTTTCAAGATCTGGCGGCGTACACCGTCGTTAATCATCGTGTCGTAATGCAGCAATTACCGTCGTTGTGTATTAAACATACTCCGGTTAATGCCTCGCTGTTTGACATTAAGCCGCGTTTATGAGTTTATTATGGTGATTATCCCGCCTCGTTACGCGATACGCTATATATACAGCGTGTCCCCGGATGGGGTACCGCACTGTCGTAAACTTTTTATTGTTGATTATTCGAAAAAATGTTATTCTTGATAAAAAGTTCTGGTTACCTTGGGAAGCCATGGCCAGTAATCAAATATTTTATTATTTCCGGGTTGGTTGCCCCGTCGTCGGTTTAGGTTTCTTAACATTTCGAGAGAAATATCGCTCCTCCTCAGAAGTAACTCTGAAAGTTTTCGAGTTTTTGATGTATCTCGAAACGTCAAGAAACTTAAACCGACGACGTGGCAACCATTGTCTGCCACGGGAGCCTGCAAACCAAATAAAAAATTCTAATTAAAAAATAGAAATAACAAATTAGATCTGGAATTAACAACAACGAAGCCTATTCAACTTGTAAACTTACGAGTAATACACATTTTTCTAATATTTTTCTAAATTTCTTGGACACAGTCATTTCTTCGTTTATGGTGGCAATAGCTTCCTGAATTTTTTGTAGTAAATCAATGTTATCATCAAAATCGTTTGAATACACTTTTTGCTTTAAATATCCCCATAAGAAATAATCTAATGGGGACAAGTCGGGTGCCCGTGCAGGCCAAGGTATTGGTCCATAGCGTCCGAACCACTTGTTCGGGAAGTGAACGTCAAACCAATTTCTCACTAGAAGTGTGAAATGTGCAGGACATCTGTCTTGAACTATAGGTTTTCTTCTGAACTCTAAATTTTCGCTATCTAGTTCTGATGGGGCAGATTTAATTGCATTAAAGAGACATGGGGTGGTGTAGCAAGCTTCAAACGTTGTCGAAGGATATATTTGAAGAATACTTTGCAAATAAACTAGACATAACAGATATAATATTAAGACGGGAAGAGATAAAGATAAATTTGCTAATATAGCAATAATATTGTTGAAGAAGAAATAAGTAAGGGCGATTTTTCGCGATTTAAAAATATGGGTGGTGGAACAATCCTAGCCCGGACTCAGATTCAGTGCGTCCAGATACATAAAGATATATAGATCTAGATCACTTTTCTTTTTTGTGTGCCAGTGAATTTTCCATGTTTTCTGGCTCCGAAATGCATGAGGATATATGGGTGTAATCTTTGTAAAAGACCATTTCTTTTTTTTGTGTTATCAATGTTTATCACACCACGGCTAGTTAGTTCATCAGTTCTTTCAACGTTTTTAGTAAAGATAAATACGTAGTATACAATATCCCTAACCTATCCGAGTTCAGAGAATTTTTACCTCTAAATAGATATATCATTAGCCTAAGATTCGTCATTCTACACTAATGCAAACAATTAAAGGATCAAAAGAATTTCCGACATTTTTCCATGATTTTTGACAGACTGTATTTAGTGAAAAATGGTCGTATCGGAAATTAAAAGAAAAGCATTTTGAAGCTCTAAGATTCTAGTCTTTAGATCTTTCGGTCGAAATTTTTTAGGAGCTATGGTTATCATGCAATTCTAAGAAATAGCGCGAGTCCACGCCATAACATGGACCAGATAGCTTGTTTATTCAGCTTCAAATTCCTTTTCTTTAAATTTCGATACAACCATTTTTCATCGAAATATCGGACTTTAAATTGCGAACCGTTTGTTTATTTCAAACAGTCAAACTTTTGAAAAAAATTAAAAAACGATTCACGATTTTTAAACTTAAATACTTCATAATCATGATTAAAATGGAAAAAAAATGTTTTTTTGAGGTTTTCTCACATTTTTACCACAAATAACATTTAAATTGGTTATAAAAAAAAAGAATTTCGAATTTTTTTTTTTTTTGAAAAACCTTCCGGACGTTGAAGAAAACAAAATCCAATTTTTTCCAGCACGATTCGGCTTTTCCGT
>NW_019417552.1:31264-80062 GCF_000390285.2 Anoplophora glabripennis
CCTGAATTACAAGTGTCTGCGATGAAAATTGCATTAATTATTAGCAATTGAAAAAAGCGGACAATTTCGACCATTTTTGAGCTCTTGCGCATAAACAAATTATCGGAATTTAATCGGACTTGTCTTATTTTACAGATTTATTTAATACCTACCTTTTTTGTATAAACCTTTTTTTCTCTATGAATAACAGTTTTTTTACGCCAGTCGAAAAACTACTTTTTCATAATTTTGACCATTGTTTTAACAAAGTTTCCCAACTAGTCTCGAGTTGATTTTTTTATATTTTGTTTATAACACGTTTCTGAACAATATTCCGCAGAAAAACTTCTAATAGTATTTTTTTCCGGAAAAAAGCTGTAATGATTGGCCTAGTATTCCAATTTTCGAAACTGCCCTTCAATTCTCTGTACGACCATTTGTCGCCAAGATATCGATGATTAAAGACAAAAGGATCCTTTTCCATTAAAAAAAAGTCCGATATTTCGATGAAAAAAGGTCGTATCGAAATTTAAAAAAAAGGAAGTTGAAGCTGAATAAACAAGCTATCTGGTCCGTACAATAGCTTAGCTGAAAAAAAATTTTCCGTGGATTCAGAAAAAAAAAGAAAATTTGTAAAATTTTTTTGTTGCGCTATTTCTTAGCATTGCATGATAACCGTAGTAGCTCCTACAAAATGTTGACCGAAAGATCTAAAGACTAGAATCTTAGAGCTTCAAAATGCATTTTTAATTCCCGATATGACCATTTTTCACCTAAATACAGACTGCCAAAAGTCACGGACAAATTTCGGAAATTCTTTTGACCCTTTAATTGTTTGTATTGAATCCCTTCAATATCTGACACCAATAAGTTTGCGTCTGAGATAATTTCGCCCGCAAATGCGGAATGGACACAGAGAAGAAAACTTGCTTCTTATTCCTTCTNCTGCCAAAAGTCACGGACAAATTTCGGAAATTCTTTTGACCCTTTAATTGTTTGTATTGAATCCCTTCAATATCTGACACCAATAAGTTTGCGTCTGAGATAGTTTCGCCCGCAAATGCGGAATGGACACAGAGAAGAAAACTTGCTTCTTATTCCTTCTATACGACTGCGTCCTTTCTCAATCTCGCACAGCTCTGCTTGAGTTAGAAACGCCAACGTACTTGTGTCGGTCATTATATTTTCAACTGTTTCTGAGGCATTAAACTGTTGAAAATAATTTTCCAGAAATTCTCGGCCTTGATATATAAAAAAAACAGATGGAGTAGAGAAGTGTTTCGCTCAAAATGAAGTAATTTTTCAGAATGAATCAAATTTACGCGACAATGAATTGATGATTTTATGTGAACTTTTTTCAAAACATCCCGTATGAAGTCGTATTTTACATCAAATAAATAAGTATGTCACCAAGTACGTGCGGCAGTCCTGGATAATTCATCTTTCTAGATTTCCTAGCAATTTTCTCTCACGATCTATCTCTCTAAAGTGTTAAAGTTAAACGGCTGACTCCTAAGTTCCGCGGCAACATAAAATACGCCCCCCAAAAAAAAATGAAGAACACGTCGAGACGTACCCGAAACATTGCACGAGACCCGCTAAAATTGATCACTGGTCGGAGACGTATTGCGCCAGCGAGCTTTATTTTATCGCGAACTCGTACGCGGACGTAATTCACCTTACAATCTGAAATTAAATTGCTCCCCCGTAGTGGTAATTGCCACCCCCTAGGACCGACTGCAGGGGAGCGCATGCATCGACCGGTCAGCGGGGTGGGAAGGAGTATCGGCTAAGGGATGATGGATATAAATGACTCCTTGCGCTGGCACGCCGTATTACCTCCAGGAAAAAAATAAAAATAAAAAAGATTAGTTATAGCCCTAAACCTCACGGAAGGGTAAATTCTCTAAAATTACAATTTTTTTAAACTATTCTTCACACAATGTAATAAATCAAAGTTTAGTTTAAATGCAAACTGGCTACATAATGAATAGTTTCCAATATTTTTCGGTTTTCACTTCACTTTCCAGTCTGAGCTACGACACCGTTAATATTCCGTCTACCCCAGCAAAGATAGTTGCTGATACTCGAGGGAAAAACCGCCTCACTTTCGAATACATCGAAATTTTTTGGGCAATACAAATAAACACCACTACACAACAGATTCGAAAAATAGGCAAAATCCTGAGGCAAAAAGCCCAAACAACAGCGAAGATCGATGCAGCATCTCTGCGCAACCATTATAGATGGTGTCTGAACGTCTACTCTTGTACTCTACAATTAATTAACAAGGGACGGAAATCCGGCCAATACGATCCAAATTACTTCTCATTGCATTGCAGAAAGCTTTTTGCACATTACAAACCTGTGTATTATCAATAAACTCAATTTTTACAATTCATAACTTTGTTAAAAATTCGCTATATGAATAAAGCAGTACTAGTTACGGTCTCTTGGGTCAGAGTATTTTATAAACATACTTATATTTTATGTAGAAATATGATAAGTCTCATTCATTGCGAATCCATAAACATTCTGTGACAATTTATGTACTGAAAGCGTAATTAAAAACAAACGTAGAATTTATATTTCGAAATCTGTTTCCAAACATACGCAACGAACAAATAAACATCGCCTCTAGCAGGTCGCGATCGAACGCTTCTGTTGATGCTCTTTTGTTAATTTTAGTACGTCAACAATAGTGGTCGTATTTGCCTTGGTCTGCGGCCGCGTCAAGGACGATACGAGTCTGGTGGTGTCGAAAATTCAACATCAGCACTTCTGTGTCGATCTGTTGAATGTGCAGACTGCAGACTGTAGTATAGAAGTAGAAAGAGAGCTATTAGATTGCGCTTGGTTTCGGTAGCGAATAATGGACGCTGACGATCGTATTTCAAAACTCGTATAAGCCAAACACAATAACGTATTATACAACGTTGCACGTATTAAATGACCACGGGCAATGCTCAGGACAATGACTTAAAAAAGACTACATATCTCAAACATCCAGTTTTATAAGTTACTAAACAATTTTGAAAATATTGTATTATAAAACGGTATAAATCTTCGTATAGTAAATATGATATAAACATTAAAATGATACGAATAACAAAGAACAAAGAAGGATGAAATAAAAAAGTAATACAAATAAATACATAAAAAAATAGAAACAAAACAAAAACAGTATAATCCTTAAAATACATAAAAGAATCCAATCAACACCAAAATATTAAAACAATACAAATAACAAACAACAGAAATACTAAATAAAAGAGAAACATAACTATATACCTATTGGAAATATTTTTATTAATTACACTGCAAGAAAGGAAATATTACTCTGAAGATTATCACAGACGGAAACAGTTAATGTGACAAAATATGTCCACATCGTCAGCGTATAATAGGTGTAGAGCTTAGGGTCCTCCGCAATGTCATTGATAATAATAAATAAATTAAATGAGGTCCAAGTATGGACCCTTGAGGAACTCCTCACCTTCGAAGGAAAGATATTAGACTTAAAATCACGGTACTGCATATTTTGGAATGAATTAAATAGATATGAACGAAATAATTCAACTAGACCACTACAGAGAGCTATTCCTATACAGTGTGGACCATTTTGATGATGTATGTATTGGTATCTTAGAAATTATAAAAGATAGGAAAATGATTAAATGGGGAAAGTTTTACACAGTTCTGTAGCTAACTTAATGGCGGTTGCAGACCGGTCCTAGTTCTTCAGTTTTTTGAAAACTGTCTGCAGCTTTTTTATTTAGAGGAATTTTTAAAATCTGAAAATACTTTTTCACAGCAATTTTTTTCGAGAAGTTTCACTGTATTGTTAGATTTTGGCGTCATATTGAATTTTAAACTGAGCAAATAGAGTATTTTTTGCCGTTTCAATGATTCAAAAACAACCTCAAAAATCAATATTTTAATATTTTTAATAAATCTGTCCACACCGCATAATTTATCAAAACTATTATAGAATAGTTTCAAATTTTTGTAAAAGCTTATCATTAATGTCATGGCGTTGAGTGTAAAAATTACTCTTTGCGTTATTCTAATGAAGAAAANACTAAATAAAAGAGAAACATAACTATATACCTATTGGAAATATTTTTATTAATTACACTGCAAGAAAGGAAATATTACTCTGAAGATTATCACAGACCGAAACAGTTAATGTGACAAAATATGTCCACATCGTCAGCGTATAATAGGTGTAGAGCTTAGGGTCTTCCGCAATGTCATTGATAATAATAAATATATTAAATGAGGTCCAAGTATGGACCCTTGAGAAACTCCTGACCTTCGAAGGAAAGATATTAGGCTTAAAATCACGGTACTGCATATATTGGAATGAATTAAATAGATATGAACGAAATAATTCAACTAGACCACTGTAGAGAGCTTATTCCTATACCGTGTGGACCATTTTGGTGATGTATGTATTGGTATCTTAGAAATTATAAGAGATAGGAAAATGGTTAAATGGAGAAAATTTTAGACAGTTCTGTAGCTAATTTAATGGCGGTTGCAGACCGGTCCTAGTTCTTCAGTTTTTTGAAAATTGTCTGCACCTTGTTTATTTAGAGGAATTTTTAAAATCTGAAAATACTTTTTCACGGCAATTTTTTTCGGGAAATTTCACTGTATTGTTAGATTTTGGCGTCATATTGAATTTTAAACTGAGCAAATAGAGTATATTTTGCCTTTTCAATGATTCAAAAACAACCTCAAAAATCAATATTTTAATATTTTTAATAAGTCTGTCCACACCGCATAATTTATCAAAACTATTATAGAATAGTCTCAAATTTTTGTAAAAAATATGTTGGAGTGCTTTTATTATTATACAGTGCTTTCGAAAAGTAACGAATAAATTCATTATTTTTTAAATTGAGAAGTTTTCGAAAAAATCCCCTGGCACGTCGATTTTGTTTTTAAAAATGGCACTTTTTGACACGACCCATATTTGTGACGTCATCGTTGTTCGGGATATGACGTCATCGACAATTTTTTTAAATAGGAACCCCCAAATTTTGACCATGCCATTTGAAAGAGCGTGTCATTCTACATACACATCATGAAAAATTATGGTGTTACATAACAAAAATTTCAAGAAAATAACGTTTGAAGATTTTAAAATTTAATTTTCACAATACTGAAAATGATAATGATTATGTAAAAATCGACTAAATTAAATGTTCAAATTGTGCACCGTTGGCTGCCTGACAGTAGCCAAGACGATTAATAAATTCTTTTTGGACATTATCAATAACTTCAGGAGGTATACGATGTATCTCGTGACGAATTCTTGCTTTTAAATCTTCTAAATTAACCGGTCTAGTAACGTATACTTTGCTTTTTAAGTATCCCCACAAGAAATAATCTAGGGGTGTCAAATCAGGCGATCTGGCTGGCCACTCAATCGGCCCCCTTCTCCCTATCCAACGATTCGGGAACAGCTCATCTAAATAAGCACGGACAGGTGTTGCATAATGGGGAGGTGCACCATTTAGTCGATTTTTACATAATCATTATCATTTTCAGTATTGTGAAAATTAAATTTTAAAATCTTCAAACATTATTTTCTTGAAATTTTTGTTATGTAACACCATAATTTTTCATGATCTGTGTATGTAGAATGACACGCTCTTTCAAATGGCATGGTCAAAATTGGGGGTTGCTATTTAAAAAAATTGTCGATGACGTCATATCTCGAACAAGGATGACGTCACAAATATGGGTCAATGTCAAAAAGTGCCTTTTTTAAAAACAAAATCGACGGGCCAGGGGATTTTTTCGAAAACTTCTCAATTTGAAAAATAATGAATTTATTCGTTACTTTTCGAAAGCACTGTACATATAATAGAATAGCAATAGTTATATTAGAAATTATTCCGAAAGACAACCACCAAATGATATGTATTTTTCTAAATTTATTACAAATAGAATGTTTGGAAATTTTGAAACGCTTGCAGCTAAGAACTATGAAAGAAATAATAATAACTGGGATAATCAAACATGTAATAGATTATATCAACAACAGTCCAATATCGTCAACAACACTATGTAATAAAGATTACCACCGGTCGCTGAATTACAAGTGGAAGTGGATCTTATTTGTGGAAGGGTGAAACAAGCGGTGACTATGAGACGCCTTCATTATAGCCATCCTTCTCATCGCACGGATTTCTATAACTTACTTTATCGCTCTCACGTAACGGCCGATGAACCATGGGGACTTTCCGAACCTGTATAGCGGATTTGATTTGACAAGTGCCTTTTATTTAGTATTATTGTGGTTCTCACAGTGCTCTTATTACCATGGTTTGTTTATATCAGTCTCGCAAATATTAAAAATAACTTAGTTTTTGACGAAGTAGGATAAAATGCATTAGTACTTTCTCGCACTTTAGATTCGGAGTACATACGTAATTAGAAAAACTTTTGCATATTTACTTAAAAGTATGTTATCAGAAAAAGTTACTCTACAAGAAAAAGGCACTCTGAACTATTGCAAAACATGATGGGAGCCATAATAGAAATATTTTTTCAACTTTTATAATAATATAAAACACACCTCAGTAGATTTGTAAGAAATATCTTACTAAATATAAAAAAATTATTTTAACTCACCAAATTCGATAGACTTTACAGCTAGCAGCTGTTATAACTTACCTGAAAACAAAAAGAAAATTAATTATGTTTATTGGATTCTTTGGAGCGAATAGATAATGAAATGAAAATAAAAGGTATGTACCACAATAATTGTTAGAGCAATGTTACAGAGAAAAAAAAATGTTTCGTAAAAAGTTACTACATTTTTATGGTTCACAATTGTAAAAAGTAGCTTCCTATATTCCAGAAAAAATGTATTAATATCTATGCTCGTAATACAAAATAGTATAGCAATTTTAAAAAATATTGACATAGATCTGACATTAACATGAGTAGTAAAAATTCTTTCTTACACTAATGTAATATTTAGTTCTCTCACATATGCAGACATTAAATTTTGTTCTTGATTATTCATCGACGTTTGAATTGTAAAAAATAAATTACAATGAATGAATTTGCTCGAAAAAACAAATTCCTACCGCGTCAAAATTTCTGTAATAAGTAAACATCTTTAGCTGTATTTTCCAAATTCTTTCGTTGAGTACACTTCAATCCTGTTTAGTTTTTAAGTCATCCAAGCATGGGATTCTTCCAGTCACAAGGAATGTTGAAGCTGCACCACCAGAGCTGCTAAACACACTCTCTTTCAGATGTGTGATGGGACGTAAAGGAGGTTGCACTTGTCGGAAGGACGAAATGAAATGTTCGATAATTTGCTATCACTGTAAAGGCGCTTCTTACCCCAATACAGCTGAGCAAGCAAACTCACAAACAAGCTACGACACCTGAGTGGTATTGGACGAAGAGGTTTGACATGGATAGGAGGAAGAATGGAAAATTCCAGGGCTACCAAAAAAACGATCGAAAATCTGTTGAGCTGTTGTTCATCATTGTAATTATGTTGATTTTATTATGATGTCATTGCATTTCTAAGAAATATCTGTTTAAGGAGGTATATCGGGGTCCGAGGGAAGTGAGGAGCGCAGGGGGGGTCCTATACTTTTCTTATGGGACTAAAACCCGCTGCCAATTTGAAAAAATTAAATTCTATTGAAATTATTTGCGATAAACATTATCTATATAGCAAAGAAATCTACTCATATGCACATAGCATACATATTGACTAATTAACAACATAAAAATATCATATTTAAGTAGTTTTAAATTATATTTAATGAACGCATAAAGACTATGTAGATGTGGCAACAGCGCTAATAATTGACTAGCAGTTGTACACACTGCGAACCTACAGACCTCGGACATCGGAGATATTGCGCGTCAAATTCGGGTAAAGATGCGTACGCGTTCAAAAATGTATTGTGTGTAAACTATGTACAATATAATTATTATATATAGCAAATATATCGTATTATCCTCGCGAAGATTTGTATCCTTTATTTAAAATCCGTAAATCATGTGAACTGGTAAAACAACGAGAATTATGTTAATTTAGTTCTAAAGAAATGAAATGACACTCGCGCCCATCTCTCGTCCAAGTCAAAGAAAATGTTGGATGCAATTTTGAAGGTTCTGTGATAAAAATTACATTATTACTCACTGTTCATGTTTTTAATCTCAATTTTAGTAATGTTACAGAAGTTTTGCAACTATAACTATTTTTTAGATATAAAGTTTGTTGAGAAATATTTATGTTCCTTTGTTATTGTTATTCCGTACAAATGCTTTTATCTCAAGTAGGTATTACTAATTATATTAATCAAGTAAAGAAAACTTTATGTAACCCTAAATATTGCTGGGTAATGATTACGATGTTTTTATAATCCATCAAATATATTAAAAGGATTTATCAACTGTATTTTTGATTCCTATAAATATATCACAGCTTCGTAGTCTTTTTTAATTAATCTAGTTTTTTAAAAACATTACAGAAAATCATCTGTTATGGATAGTTTATTGTTGATAACAATGCACATGGGATTTAGGAAAAATGTATATGTTTGAAATCAATTTCGTTTTTATCGAGTCTTTCAAATGTATTCCCTCCTTGCTGTCAGCGTATTGCGACGTTGCCACATTAATCGTCAAGTCAGGCAGAAATGCAATTATTGGTTTCTGTTTCTAATTAATACAGCTGTACTATGTTCAAAACTTACATTAATTTTACATTAAAAATAAGATAATACTGTGTACTATCTATGGAAAAGTTTTGTATCACAATTTCTACATTTTTTTCGCAGTTATGTACAAAAAAAGAGCCGCACCGTCCATCTTCGCCATATAAACCTATGTTAAAATGAACAACTTTCAACAATCGAACTAGTTTACGAATGTATAATATTTTTATATGGAAGCATACTATTATTGTTAATTCCGTAGTTTTATTTTTAATTTTACTATGGATTTAGATTTTACAGAAATGATATTTAGTAATTGCATTTTTATAAGTGATTTCATCTGCTCGAAAGGTAATTATATGGGATTCAATGTTCATGGTGTTAGTTTAACAGAACCATTCGATTAGTTATACATTGTTAAATACGCGAAACAGTTCATTCAACGGATTTTCCTCACAATAACCAATTTCATAGGTGGTGAGAAAAAAATCACTGTTTTCTTTTCATATCTCACTTATTATTGAAGAGATTTTTAACACTAGGTAATCAATAGATGCATAATTTTGTGTTCTACAATTTACGACAGAATAATTTTTTCTGTAGGATTAACGGTTTTAGAGTTGTTTGCGACAAACTTAAAACAGTCTAAAAATGTCGATGTTTTCATGATGCCACGACCAAAGTTCACTAGGAAAAATTGTACAAACTTCAAATCCCTTCATTTCGATGTAAAACAAAGTAATTAAAATAATTTCCCGCTTTCCAGGAATTATTTCCATGCATGACCCTTTTTTTAACCAATTTTACTGGCCTAAATTGTGTACAGTAACTTTTTGTCCATGTAAAAATGAACTCTTTACGGTACAAATATGAATCAACATATCATTAGTTTGTCAACAGAGGTAAAAACCAATAAAATTAGTTTTCATTCCACTGCTTTTGTTATCTCGAAGAGCGACGGGGGAAAACGGGTGGGTGAGAATTATTACGCGACCACCCGGTACACGAAAACCTACTTAATGCCGAAAATTAATTTCAGCAAGTAAATGGTACGAAGTCCTTTCTCTGAAGCCGGAATATATATCACCATTTACCTTTCTGGCGAGAACAAACAACGCGCCATATCAGAGCACCCCCGAAAACACAACACGACGTGCCCCCGAACAAAGTTTCAAACGCGCGCTTTGCATCATCAGGACGGGACGATGTTTTCGAAACCGACTATACGTTACTGTCCGCCACCCCCACAGAATAAACAGCGGCGGATCCACCCCGTCCCCGTCCCTCAACTCACCACCTTATCCGACTGCCGGCTATCCCCTCCCGTCGGTCCGTCTGTCCGTCTAATATGTATTTATTATTCGGCGTTGCGGAATCTGTTTGCACGGTGTAATTGAAAAGGGATTACTTTATCGTATAAACATCGGGTTAATTAAAGCCTTAAATTTTCATTTGGGGGCCGAGGTGGGCGGCGGGCGCGGGGTCGGCCATCGATCGGACATAAATCTTTTAATGACAATCGGTGGGCCTGGGGTGCAAAGTATGTTTTATACTCGGGGCCCGGCGAAATTTACGAGTTTGGCGGAATAACTTCGGGAAATATGGCGAAATAACCTTGCTTATTACAGGGTAGGTACAGTTTGCTTAGAGGTATTATTCGTATATTTTACATAAATCTACAATACCAAAACAGCAGACACTACAGTCATAAACAAATCAAACCACAATTTTTACTATTTCTTAACCTGATAAAAATAATTTTGCGTGTTCTCTACATGTAAATTATAATGTGCTGTTCATTTCGCATATTGTTCCGATAATACAGGATATAACTTTCAACGGGGGTTAGTTTTTTAGGGGTAAAAGTACATATTCCCCTGAATGTAAATCTAAAATTATTTTTCTGTAATCAAATAAATCATCGAGTTATAATTAATTCTATTAAAATGGACTTCTGGATCTAGCGTGGTGAGTTGTATCAGTGCACTGTAGGCGTTGCCAGTTGTTAACTTTTTAGAACAACTCTTAGAGAGCGACAATGGAAAATATCAGTGGTTTAAAAAAATGAATTTTCAATATTATAGCAAATTCAAACTGCATACTACACGTGAAGTTATAATTTATATTACTTAAAAGAAAAACAAAGCAACATCCTAAAAAACGAAATTGTAGTATTAGACCAGGGTAGATCTGTTGAAATATCCCATTTCTTGGATGTAAGAGGGGGCAAGTTAATTTTTGCTGGAATACGTTCAGTACAACACACATAATAAAATTGTAGATCCCTAGATCTAGGCGAGGTCCGAAACATTTTCAAAATTGCAAAAATGTTTAAAAAATTTTAAAAAATACCTATTTTATCTGAGTTCTTTACTTATATCTTGGAAGAATATTGACGAGGAAAAGTTTTAAAATTGAAATTTGCATAATATATAAGTTAAAAATGTTTAAATTTATTATCGATGTTGCAAAATAACAATAATTGATGAAAAAAAGGCAAAATAATAAGTTTGTTGGATAATTTTTTTAAAATATTTTAATTGCTCCGAGGGCATTCTAATTTTGGTAAAAAAACTTTAGAGTATAATAAAACAAAACAGCAAATTTAATTAAAATCGGTCCTATAGTTTTCGCAAAATTATTTTTTGAACTAAATTTTCGAATTTTCAAAATGTTGCACAGCCTCAAATAAAGCATTTAAATACTTGAAAATTTTTTACATAGAAAAGCCCGCCCAACCTTTCAAATGGTTTTTGAAAAATTGAAATCGGTTGATTAGGACGGCCACAGTAAATTTTTAAAGTTGACACTCTTTTTTATTTTTAGATTACATTCATCAATTTGCAATTTAGTTTTTTTCAAAAATTATAATTTTAAAGTACTCGGAAAGACGCTTCTTTAAAAAAAAAAGTTATATGTATTCCGTTTATTGGTTCTCGAAATATAAGCGGTCAAAATTTATCGGTATTTACCGTTAATTTATAAACAATTTAGCAACAATCTTTGATCCAGTGACTTCGTTTTCCGAGTTCTAATCTGGAAAAAATTTTCATATCCATAAGTTAGCGGCAACTTAGATAAATCAGCGGAAAAGCTGTCGCTCGCACGTGCGAAAAGTGACTCAAACCACGAAATGTGGGGGCGGGGGCTTTCGCTCCGAGACTGAATTTGGAGGTTCAAAATGCGAAGGTACGAAAAAAATTGCATTATCTCGGTTTCTATTGGACCAATTTCGATCTTTTTTCTTAATCCGATGACTCGCAAGTGTCTAATTTGCACATATTTTGTTATAAACAAAGTTTATTATTTATGCATTACATATACTGTATATTTTACCCTATGCNTTTAAAAATTTACTATGGCCGTCCTAATCAACCGATTTCAATTTTTCAAAAACCATTTGAAAGGTTGAGCGGTATTTTCTATGTGAAAAAATTTTCAAGTATCTAGATGCTTTATTTGAGGCTGTGCAACATTTTGAAAATTCGAAAAATTTTTTTCAAAAAATTGTTTTGAGAAAACTATCGAACCGATTTTAATGAAATTTGGTGTGTTGTTTTAAAATATTTAAAAAATATATCCCAAAAACTTGATTATTTTGCCTTTTTTTTCATCAATTATTGCTATTTTGCAACATAGGTAATTAATTTAAACATTTTTAACTTAGTCTATTGTGTAAAATTCAATTCTAAAACTTTTTTTCCTCTTCAATATTCTTCCAAAATGCATATGTTCCAAGATATAAGTAAAAAACCCAGATAAAATAGGTAGGTATTTCTTTAAATTTTTTAAACATATTTGCAATTTTGAAAATGTTCCGGACCTCGCCCGAACTAAGGATCTACACTATTATTATGTGAGTTGTACTGAAGGTACCTCTAAAACGGGGCCGTCCCAGATCTATATTTATAAGGCAAACACATATTATTATAAAGAGATCTATCTACCCTCGAAGTTTCCTGCATAAAGTTCGGACCACCCTGTATACTTAATGAATATCTAAATATTAGTTTTTCCTTTTTAGGTTGCCTTAATATTTGGTGTTGCACATGCATGTCGTCGTGATGAATTCAATTAAATTTGAATGATTTATTTATTTAGGATCGAAGCTTTTGATTATTATACTGGATAATAAAACGACAAAACCGTGATCATTTGTTTCAAACTTATATGCCACTGTATAATTTCGAAAGTTGTCGCTTTTTCTTTAAATATTATCGGGGTCTAAAATTTGGTTGAAAAGTACACATTTCAGAAAAATATATTATCTCGACGAAACATGAATAAATGAAGAACACGCAGTCTCCAAAGTTTGGCCGGATTTAAATATCAACAGCAGACTAGAAGCTTTTTAGATGGATTTTCTACGGATTAAAGGCACGCTCTGGGATTAATAAGAATAGCGATTAATAATTACACATATCCGGAGTGAATGCGGATTTTCCGATAATGGATTTAGATAATACCGTGAGGCTATTGGAGAGGATATTTGAAAAATGGTTTGCATCTATTTTGTCTCAAATCGAACCCGGTGCAGTGATTGTCATAGATAATGCGCCGTACCACAGTAGACAAATAGCAAAACTGACATCTGCATGAATGGTTGAATTGAAGACTTCGATTCAAGAATTGAAGATATAATAGAACTACTATACCTTTAGACTGCCTTTATGTGAAAAATTCGTCTTAGGGTCATTTCACACTAAGCGACAGCGTTCAAATCTCCAAAAAGAGCTTGTACAACAACAATGTAATAGTAAGTTTTCTTATGAAAACAGTCACAATTTAATATTACGGTTGGTATAACTGTATAGTATACTAGGTGACTTTTTATTATCGGGTGCGTAACTGTCAATTGACAAAGTATTTGGTTAATGAATTGCGTACAATCACCTGAAAAACTCAACCTAAATCTTATTTTAAGTTAATTTTACACTAGACAAAATGCCATGTGACAGTGACATATCTTCAAAGTGATCTTGCACAACAATAATGTAATCAATTCCAGATATGTCATTGAAAAATTTTATATCAATTTGATATACACTGTACGAGAAAATGTATTTATTCTTAAAGTACTCTGACACTGTGGCACAAACGACTAATGCAAAAATAAATAAATAAGTCGCAACCCAACAATACATTCTCTCGCTGTTAAGAATTATAGACTATTCTAGAAAGTTTTCTTATGAATATATGTAATACAACTACTTGCAGAGTAGCCGGTTCAGTAATTCTATCAATTCATTCATTACCTGAAAGGTCAACCCAAATGGGTGCCATTTTCTTAAGGTAGTTTTACACTAAATACAAGGTTTTGCAAAAGTAGCAAATCTTGAAAAAGAACCTGTACAGCAGCAACGAGACCATTTCTGAATTGCGGCGCAAGTATCCTACGAAAAAAATATGTCCTCAACGACGTAACAGACGAACTTAGTCGCGCGATCAAAAACAAGCAAACGAAAACAATATCTTCAATTATTAATTGTCGCGACTGAACGAATTTCCCCGAATTCCCTTGTGTTTTCGACACGCCCCATACAATTTTCGTCCGCGCCTCGCGATTGACACATAATAAACTAATCTGTCGATTTTTTTATGATCTCGTTTCCTATTCCGCCAAATGATAAATTAAAAATTTTCGCCCGGACGAATTCATGATTAGCCCACTTATGAATTTCATTCTTCTATACCATTAGGGGAAAAAATTAATCATTTTAACGACCGGTTGTCGCGACCCCTGTAAAGACCGCCGATTTCCACCATCAATCAACAGAAGGACTAATTATCCCCCTGCCCCGGCGATATTTACAAAAAAACGCGCGAAAGCCTGCACTTCCCCGGCAAAAACTTTCCCAGAGGGTTCCGGGACGCTCCTAATTAGTTTCTCGCTTTTTCCTGCTCCCTCACGACGACTCAGTATTCGCCCGCTACGCTGCTCGACGCTGAAACGTTTCCTATTCCGATGACGTGTTTGTCGCGTGAGAAGCTCAATACGTTCAAGTTTCACTCATGTTCTGAATCCACAGCTATAAATCGTCCGTAGAGCCCAAAAAAGGACGTCGAACCCCAGATAATATAGAAAAATCGCCGATGTTTCGAATTGTCTAGTAAAACAGCATAAAATCTACAAAAATCGAGCCTCGGCCAACGAACGACGTGATAAACATAAATTCAAAAACTCAGCAACTTTTAACGAGGGATCGAGACAACACCAGCGAAGATCTACCTCGCGAATCCGCGAAACCATCAAAAGGTGCGGTTGAACGTCAGCTCTTGTATTCTGCATCAGGGCAAGTGGCGTTCCTAGCTTTAATACCAAATTGTTGTACAGGGTGTTTCAGGATTAAGTCGACAAACTTTAAGGAGATATTCCTCATAAAAAAATAAGAAAAAAATCAAGTATAATTTTTTTTCCAGAGACGCTTCATTTTCGAAATATAGGGCGTTAAAGTTTTTAAAAAATAAAATCGAATTTTTTAAATAACTTCTAAATGAAGAAGGCTATTTAAGCCAAATTTGGCACGACACATGTTCTTATAAGATGCCATTTTTCCATAGAAACCAGTGGCGGAGTTATGGGGACTCAGACTCATTAAATTATAAAAAAAATTAATACGGCCCTACTGAAAATAAAAAATGATGCTGCAGATAGAACAGTTTGTTATTGACAAAAAGTGTATATTCACTTTTATTCCTAACTCTTATAGTTTCATGGCAAAATTAATTTTTCGGAAGGGTGCTTCTGGATTCTGTCGATAAACTTTAGGAAGACGTTCCTCATAAAACCTAATAAAATATAGTACCTATAAAAATTGGTCTTAGTCTCGAGTATGTGTGAGTCAAATAAGCCTTTTTGTCTCCCCTTCCCCTTGGGTTTAACCAATAGTATTAAAATTATTTAGGAGATGCTTCGTTTTTGAGATAGGGTGTTTTTTTAGAAAAAAGAATGATGAAAACAATAGAAATATTTAAGTACCCAACATCTAATATGACTATGTCGTAATGCAACAACGTAACGACCCTTGCAATACTCCTAAATTTTTTCAGGCGATTTGTAGTCACTTCATTTACTTCTGTTGTGTACTTTTAAATAAAATAAGATGGCAGACAATACATGAAAATTTATTTGTAAATTGAAACAACCAAAAAATTACCAATTAATATTATACCTAGACAAAGCGAAAAGTGAATCAAAAATGAAATGATTTAAAAAATATTTAGTTCAAAATGGGCGCCTTCGAACTGTAGACAAGCACGACATCTAATTATGGAGGTAGTGGCCGATCGACACTGAATTGGAGTTAATTCTCGACACGCTTAGTCTATTCGCTGTCTTAGATCTTCTAGGGTATCAACTGGCACCTCGTAGACTTTTTGTTTAACAGCACACCAAACGAAATAATCCATTGGTGTCAAGTCCGGTGAACATACGGGCCACGCTGCAGGTCCTCCACGACCAATCCATCTTCTGGGATAATTAATGTTTAACCACTCCCTAGGACCTCTACCAAAATGGGCAGGACAACCATCTAGTTGAAACCAACTGTTCATTCGAGTATTAAGCGGAACACCTTCTAACAGATCTTGAAAACCATTTTCAAGGAACTCGGTAAACATGTCAGCATTTAACCAATGCGGAAGGAAGTAGGGACCAACTATAGTGTTGTCCAACACACCCAACCATACGTTACATTGGAATTCATGCTGAAAACTATCCCTTACCGCCCGTGGATTCTCGTAGGACCAAATACGGTTGTTCCTTTGGTTTAAAATTCCCCTTCGAGTAAATGTTGCCTCATCTGCCCACATTACTTTTTACGTAAACTGATCATCATTCTCTGCTTGGTTCAACAACCAGTCACAAAACACGCGCCTGCATCGTATGTCCTGAGGCAATAAATGTTGCACAGGCTAAATACGCATGGCGTCCATCAGCCCCAAGAGTCCTCCAAATGGAACTTGACGAAATACCTAGCTCATAGCTTCTGACACTCGGGGATGGATTTTCATCGAAATGGTTTAAAATAGTATTCGATCTTACTTCGTTCTGAAGTGGGGCAAAATGTCCATCAGCATAAGTTGCAATACCGAAAGACCCACTTTGTCTGAGACGACTGAATGTCGTTGAAAATGTTTCCTTTGCTGGTAGTCTGCGATGAGGAAATCTTACTGCATATTCACGGCGAGCCTCCGTGGCATTTCCATCACAAAAACCATATGCAAAGACCTTATCAGCATATTCATTGTTCGAAAATATGGACGGCATTATTACACTTATTTTTATTATTAGTTTGAACGCTTTATCTAATGGATAATTTATGCAACAATTCGCAAAATAAGATTTAAAACGTCAAATTAACATTGCTTGACAGTAGCCTATTCGAAAATTTTTGTTGAGGTTCATTTTAAAGTTTATCGACAGAATCCAGAAGCACCCTTCCGAAAAATCAATTTTGCCATGAAACTCTAAGAGTTAGGAAAAAAGTGAATGTACACATTTTGTCAATAACCAACTGTTCTATCTAAAAACAGCATCATTTTTTATTTTCAGTAGGGCCGTATTAATTTTTTTTTATAATTTAATGAGTCCATAACTCCACCACTGGTTGCTTGGGGGACTTCTACTGCTATGGAAAAATGGTATCTTATAAGAAGATGTGTCATGCCAAATTTGGCTTAAATAGCCTTCTTCATTTAGAAGTCATTTAAAAAATTCAAATATTTTAAAAAATCTTTAACTCCTATATTTCGAAAGTGAAGCATCTCTGGAAAAAAATTATACTTGATTTTATTCTTATTTTTCTATGAGGAATATCTCCTGTAAGTTTGTCGACTTCATCCTGAAACACCCTGTATATTATTAGAAGCTTGAGAGTAGTTAAAGCTTCACTGCACCCCAGTGGGCGAAAAACAAAAACAGTTTATATTTCAATTCTCTGTCTTTAGCATCAAAAACAATGAAAAGCTCTTTCATGTATTATATACCCGATAAGTCACTTTAGTTAATAAATGGAACGACGACGCTCATGTCAGGATGCAACCCAGAAAATGACGAAGAAAAGTAGATCAAGAAGTTGCTGTTTTCCGACGGATATGGAATTTTTTTTACTCTCATACCAATTACGGGCGGACCAATTCGAGGAATTCGCAAACAGACTGAGGCATTAGCTACTAACTTCGTCTAGAAACTTATTACCATTTTTCTTATAGTTTCCGAACAAACAATGATCGAGTTTCAAGCGAATCTAAAACCGCCCGCTCTGCTAGGGCGAATTCAATTTCTGTCTATAAATTTTAGTTAGACAGAAAGGTGAATGCTGTCGGTCAGGGTTTGTGTATTTATTAAAATAACAAATGAAATCAAGAAGTAAAACAGGGGATGTACATTGTGACATCTAAGTTGTTTTATGAAAAATAAGGGGACTGAAGTTCAATAAGAATTAAACCAGGTTTCAAATACAGAATTATATTTCAGTTGAATGAAATCGTATCATGCATCAGTTAACTTTTTCCTAATTTCGTTTGAAATTTTTTCAAATCTCAATTGGAGTTTGTATGATACAGAGTATTGCATGATGTACTGGACAAACTTAAGGAACAAATCCCTGAGGTAATTCTGAATAATAAAGTTGATATACATGGGTTCAATTTTCCATGGTTACCCAGGTAACTATGAAGATGTTAGCTGACAAAATAAGTTAGGTACAGTTGAGATGTCAAAATTTATAAACGTTAGTTTATGTAGTATACTGTGTGAACGTGTTTCTAGTAATAACTTTTCTGTTACTATGCCTATGCTATTTTCAAACGAAGAGTATATCGTCATAGTTTATTTACATGGATTTTGTGATGGAAATTCGCGAGCTGCCTGGAGAGAGTATCAACGACGATTTCGAAACAGAGAATCAAATCGTCAAACATTTGATGAATTGATTCTGTGTTTCGACATCTGCGGGCGCATTTTTCATTCCTTCCTAACAATGTCAACTAACTATGAACGTCCTGAACAGCAAAATTTGATTGAGCAAGAAAACAATTTGGAGATAATTGAATACAGTTCAGAATTAAGTACCAGGAGAATTTCAACAAGTAAGAATGCTCCTCATTGGAGAGTATGGCGAACATTACACAGCAATCATGTACAACAGGTTCAGTATCTGGAACCGCATGACTTACTTTCAAGGGTGCATTTTAACCAATGGGTTCAAGCAAATCCTCAATTAGTAAGACGTATTTTATTTACCGATGAGTCCTGTTTACTCGAGACGGAGTAAACAATATGCACAACTTTCACAGATGGTCTGATGAGAATCTTCATGAGGGTTGCTTTCGCTGTACAGCAAGAATAAAATGCTCTCTCAACGGTAATAATAAAGTATTTTATTGAAAACTAAGTTGTATAGAAAGACGTGTTGACGGGGTGAGTGTTCGTTGAAGAGTCCCCATGTCGGACTCGTAGGTATATGAGTACGCATCTGGTCGCCGGCGCCAGCTCGCCGTAGACCCTTCCTGGAACGTTGGTGCGTCCGGCGGCGCTCTTGACGTAATGCTTAAAAATGGGTCATGCAAACATGTGTACCCACTCAAAAAAAAATTACTTTTCAACGACGATTTTCTATAAACGTCTCGTGTGGGATAATTGATGATCAACTAAACTAGTTGGGCCCGTCTTTTTTGAAGAGGAGAAGTTTACACCAACTTTTTACGTAATGAATTGCCAGGTCTATTGGAAGATATTCCTATACATCCAGGACAACAAATGATATTGCAACCTGATGGAGCTACTACTCATTTTACTCGACTGACGAGAAGTATCTTAATGAAAGCTTTGTTAATAGGTGGATGGGACATGGACGACCACGTTCTTGGCCACAGAGATCAACAATCTTTCAATTCCAATCCTTTAGACTATTTACCTTGGGGCCATCTTAAATGCTCAGTGTACAAGGCACCAAGTAATAGTCGTCTGCCTAAGTACCTTAGGCAGAGAATTATTGAGAAATGTCAGCAAGTGAGGAATAATGCGGGGATTTTAAGAGCAAACACTCAATTTATTCTTGGTCGTGCTGAAGGATCATACTCTGAACAACGTAAATAAGTTTTTTTTTGTTATCATTATTCCTGACAATCAAAAGTTTAAAATCTGTGTATATTTAAGTACTTATTTCTAAACATTAACTTGGTGACCATGGAGAATTGACCCCATGTATATTAAAACTTTTTTACTCAGCGTAACCTCAGAAACTTGTTCCTTAAGTTTGTCCAGTACATCATGCAACACCCTGTATAATTATAATCAGAATGTGGTTAGATTTATTTTGGATTTATAATCCAATATCAATTCCATTTAAGTTGAATAAAATTCCAACTGGAAATAGGCCTAGACTCATGCTAAAAACCAAATTCTAACTGACATTTGGATTATTACGTACATACATATATACAATTGGAATGTGGTTAAATATATTATAAAAACAATCTCAACTTCAGTTGCATTTTATTAAATTCCCAAATGGAAATAAGAAAAGACTCGTACTATATTCGAAATGTCACTTTTGGAACAGAGATATATTTATTGTTATATAATCCAATCGTTTTATAATCCAGAAGAATCCAATCTCGGTTCCAAGTGGATTAAATAAAACTTCAACTGAAAGATTCCAATTAGGTATTGGATTATTAGATACTTACAATTAGAATATGGTTAAATTTACTAAGGGCAATCCCGATTACAATTAATTGGATTGAATACAATCCCAATTGAATATAAGGTAGGATTAGATTCTTATTATACAAGTTCAATTGAACTTTCCAAACTCCTATAAAATTTCCAAATTCCTATTGGAATTTCTCTAAATACCGATCGGAATTTTTTCAAACTGCAATGGAACTCAGATTATTATCTAATTTCAATCGGAACATGGTTAAATTCATCATTAATCCAGTGCCAATTCCAACTGAATAAACTTCTGATTGAATAAAATTCCAAATGAATATGAAATTGGATGTACACTCATACTAATTCTACTAATTTTACAAACAACGAGAATTTGGTAAACAAGTTTATAAAGCAATCCTATTTGGAATTTGATTAAATTTAAGGTAAATCCAATCCCAACTGAATCGAATTCCAAATGTAAATTCACGTTAATTCCAAATGGAACCTAACAGGAATCCAATATCTGGATGTCGCAGAAACAATTGAACTCGACTTATAATCACCAAAACTGCCGAGCAAGCCGCGTAGGAAAAGAATAATTGATACTGACAAGACGCCTTACCCCCCTTCCCCCTCACCCCGGTCGGTTCCCGTCCCCGCGACGGTAAATCGGTCCCGGCGTGCTTTGAGCTCCTCAGACGCCCGAGTCTCGTCTTTATCTTTGATTAATTAAATGGGGATCGGTTAATTTTAGGACGCTGTTATTCATTAATTCATTATTCCCGCCTGTCTTTCCCGAACGAGAACCGTCGCTGCGGAATTTGAAATTTGCGACGCGCCGTCCTCAAAGGAGACGTAACGCGGAACGAACCGAAACACATAATTCGGATAATTCGCGTAGATTAAAAAAAAATACGATTATGTTTCGCAGAAAATTTCTGTCGCAGTCGTATGTTTTAGGTATATATGTATTTTAACTTGATTCGAATTTACTATATCACTTATGCATTTCGAGATATTCGAAAAAAGATGGACAGGCGATGATGAAATGTAACGTTTTTTCATTATCGCTGTATCTTAACCACTATAGACTGTTACTTAAGTGGGAATGTCAATTTTTTAGGTATAATATTACGTGCTCCCCAAAATACCAATCTGAAATTAATTTTGTCTCAAACAAATGAGTAGTCGAGATAAAATTCGTTTTTTTTTAACTGCACTTAAACTGCTGTCTACACCGCTACTGGGCAGCACCCGAATTTGATTGTATGCGCACACTTATCTATGCTGCCTATTACCTGTGTCTTGTATTCAATTTAGAAAAAAAGTGGATTCGAAGATTCTGAAGGGGAGATATCAGAGATAGTGAAAGGAGCTACAGGAGATTTACTGCCGGAAAAATACTCTAGTCAGTTATTTCGGTGATAATTTTAAAACCAAAAAGTCTGCTTTACTTTGGTGCTACTGAAAATCACTTTGACTGTGAAAAAGAACGTAAATATTGAAAAGTATCTTATACAAATAGCATACAGATACAGGGTTAAAAACTCCTGTATATTTAGTAGAGAAGAGGTGGGTAAAATCTCTATAGAGTCATCAGACAACGATTTTTTGATGATGAAGGTAAAATTTATTCTATTATTTGTTAAGATCTAATTTCATCCCATACACAAGAAAACTTAAAAAGTTTTATATTCCTTTTTATTGTTTCAGGTTGTCTTAGCCATAGGATATAATCGCGGTCTTTTTCTTTTAACGGTACTTTCTTCCTTTTCCAAAATTTTAGCTGAACCTCATTGAATAATATGACCGTTTTCCCAAGCATGATCTAATACTCACAGGTAGATAAGTTGCTGAAAAACTGTTCTAATGTTGAATTTGTTACCTATTTCCCTGAATTTTTCCTATAGTACAGGTATACAGGGTGTAAGAAGTTTGCCTGCCTGCCTTCAGCACAAGACAATGAACAAAAAAGTTGTAATTACAGGTATAGTGGTTTGGTCTTCAAGTGAGGAGAAAAACTCTAAGTAGTACGGAAAACTTTATTCTACTAATTTTGCTGGTAACACGACATAACCGAGCAGGAACTAGGTTTCAAGACTTCTGGTGATGCCTCGAAATGTTTTCGGTTTTTATCCTTGCCCTCAGGTACCTACTTTTATTACCCTATCCTAAATAACATTTATCCGGGTCATTACCTACTCGGTTTGTGCTTATGTACCCTAATAAACAACAACTAATTTATGTTTACAGCCTACTTATTTTAATCCCATTTGCTAAATTTGAGATAATCTCGGATAATTCAAAGTATAATTTATATGGTTCGTAAATTAATTTATTGGGGCAGGTACTAAATGTAATTGTAGCGTACCACTACATTACCCCCTTTCCAGTGACAACGTTCGGCGTTAGATTAACAGTTTTAAAAATACAGCGAGTATTAATATTGGGGAGTTTCATCACAACGTGACAACAGCACTTAACCTGCTGATGCACACCACGTGTACACGCGGCAGACTTGTCCTACGGAAAAAATGTAAACAACTATTACTGTGAAACAATTAGTAAATTTCAAGACAATTGTTTTCCAGCTTTTAAACAAATAAAATGAAATGTATGGATTTTGTAGTACGAAGATAATATTGTGCTTTAATTTTAACTCGAATTTTAGTAATTATGAATTTCTTAAAACAGGAACTTAACTTTTAATCAAATTACGTATTTTAAAAATATGTAATTAAAGTACCAAAAGATTCACGTCGTCCAAATAATCATACGTACTAAAAATAATTTAGGTACCAAAAAGCAAAATTCAGTAATTTTTACACACAACTACAAAACAAACTACAACATATGCTCAAAATGTCCAGCACCATTTTCGACGCACGCACGACAACCTCGAATCCAATTTTCGCGCACTCGCTGGAAAACACCTCAAGAAAAGGAAATAGTGGTACGTAAAAAACACTCAGACACGGTCGAATCCAGATACCAACTTAATTATGTAATGCTGGACAGCTTAGTGCCTCGTGCTATCCCTCGCGCCGTTGTCACATTGCTCGAAATGAATTTTATCAAATTTTAAATTTATTATAAAGCTAATTTAGAATTAAGCACAAAAAAATTGTCTCCCGATTTGGTCTTAGATTTAAAATTCAACAGACAGTTAAGGATAAAACACATTTCACCATCAGCGTGAACAATAACTAATCGATTACCTTTAGATATGGTTTACGGCAATCCGTTGCTGGTATAGTCTGTCCAACTGTTAGAACTAGTATGCCCAACATGAATGTAAGTTTCATCTAAAAAGATAATTGGCCTACGTTGGATCCTATATACTTAATTTTCTCCACATAGTTCAACCTTATAGCGCGAATGTTAGTCTTCTCTATTAGCACCCGAAAATTGTTCTTAGTTTTCCTTCACCTGAAAGTTTTTTAATCATGTTTCCAATATTGATTTGTTCCCATTCTCGTATGTTGGTTTTTCTACATATTCTCTTGCATGTTTTAGAAATTTTACTTTACCATCACCATGGTTTAGAGCTTGTAACTCCACATTTTCATTTAAGATTCTCCCTATAGTGGCTAAAGATACTCTCCTGTAGCAGCCACAACACGGTTTTTTTATAATTGTATTTTATTTTTATTTAGAAAAATTGTCTTAAAATAATTATACATGTTAAACACGATAGTCTTCGACTGGGAATTAAATTCTTTTTTTTAATTTTCACCTCCATTGATTTATTTTAAGAACTTACTGAAATGCACAGGCGATACACGTACGAAGAATCACGCCATCGTAACTGCAAAACACAGTATGTACTGCAAGCTGCTATGGTGGACGCCACGCCGGCAATGTCTTTCTACCTAAGTATGTGTGTTCGATGTTTGTTGACCTCACCAAAGCCTTCGATTGCATCTGTCATAATATACTTATTGACAAATTGCAATTTTACGGCTGTACTCGCGAAAGCATATCACTTATTCAGTCGTATCTCTGTCATACGTGATTCATAACAACTACAAATCAAAAATATTCAATTTGAATTACGGGGTACCTCAAGGTTCTGTTCTGGGACCACTACTATTCCTACTGTATATAAATGATTTCCCAAAATCTGTGAGACACGACGTGTTCGCGATTCTTTTCGCTGATGACACTAACTTATCCACAGCCAATAATATTTTGGATGATCTGACGGTGGACATTCCAATAATCGAGAATTACGCATTACATTGGTTTACTCCAAATAACTTATGCCTAAACGCATCTAAGACCGAAAAATTGATGTTCAGCTTGCGTGAAATAGGCGATGTAAACAATCCTGATGCAGTAAAATTTCTGGGAATATATTTGGATCCGAAATTGCAATGGGACAGGCACACCCACTACCTCTGCAATAAGATCTCCAAGGGCATCTATTTAATCCGCAACTTGATTAGCAAAGTATCTCAAAAATCGTTAATTACTGCTTATCATAGCCTTATTCACTCCCAAATATCCTATGCAATCCTGATTTGGGGTCATTCACCTTCAGCTGATACACGTTTTTGCTACTCAAAGAAAAGCCATTCGCATAATCTCGGGTTTAAAATTCAGAGATGACTGCAGAGCACAGTTTAAGAAACTTTGTATTTTAACATTACCATGTACTTACATACTCCAGTGTCTTTCGTACGTAAAAGAAAATGAAGAGTCGTTTACTGTCCGTAGCCAAATCCATTCTTATAATACTAGAAACAAAAATGACATAAACTTAAACTTTCATCGCTTAAGTAAAACACGTAATGGCACATCATAACTGGGCATCCAGTTTTTTAATGCATTACCGGCTCCAGTACGTCATCTCAACCCTACTTTATTTAAAAGAAAAATAAAACACTTTCTGTTAACCAACGCATTTTATACTACGCAAGAATTTTTAAAAAGTGATCTCACCCTAATATGACTATCTTAGACGTAGGCTTCGCACACTTCAGTTGCATTGTTTCAATTGTTTTCTTATTACATTACTCATAATCTTATTTTAACATGTATCATTTACTTTTTGTTTGTTTTGTTGTCCTCTTACAAACTTTTTATTTTAACATTTGACAACCATTTATTGCTTGTACTTGTATTGTTTTATTACCATTTTCTTTGTTTTTTAAATTATGAACTAGTTACTTGTCAACACTGTTATACGCGTGTGTGTACTGTGTTGTATATGTATTTTACTAATATTTTTTTTTTCATAATGATTTTATATTATTACTATAATTATTTTTTTTTTGACGTGTGTAAACACTTTTTGTGTACTAACACTAATATCTATCTATCTATCTATCTATCTATCTATCTATCTATCTATCTATCTATCTATCTATCTATCTATCTATCTATCTATCTATCTATCTATCTACCTCGGGTGTCGAATGCGGTTAATTCCAAGAAAGTGACGCAGAGGTCTTCTTGGAATTCTCAACAAATATCGTACGGACTGCAGTTTTTGCATAAATATGAATCCCATTCTCAGTTGCACACCCTGTGGAAGAGGTAAAGAGATGCTCAATTTTGAAACATTTTACGACTAAAAAATTCATTGCATTTCTCATAAACGAGATACTCGTTAAAAACTGACCAGAACGCGATACAAAGTGTCGACGAAATAGAGTAACGCTTGAGATGGAAAATAACTCACTCCGCAGAGTATCAAAGGCCCAAATCACCGCCCCACGTATCAAAATATTTACCCCAAAGTGACGCGTACGCGATTGCGACTCCTGGAGGGCCCACCCCCCGAAAATAAGCACCTCGGCCGTCTGAGGGACGAAATCTATTGTGTCCGGGAATGAAACCGGAGCAGTCCCGGAATTCTTGGGGTAAAGTTATTAGAGCTATGCGCGGCACATAAAAGTTTCCGTGGAACGGAAATGTGCCGCGAAATATCGTGTCGTTTTCCAACGACGTGTATTAATTTTCGGTGAAAAATTGAAGGGGCGCAGCAGTTACCGTATGTATAAGGGAATGCGTTCCGGCGGGCGGCTAGGGAGGAATCTAGTTATCCTCAGAAATGCGGGATGAAAATTGCATCGCCATGCCAGCGGTCCCAAAACAAAACGTGCTACAAAATTTTAATTATGTTAAATTTACAGTAGGCTAGAAGTTTGACTACAAGAAATCACATACTTGTATGCCTCTCCTGTAAGTCTGTGAGGCAAGAGCAAAATTCCTAATACATTATCTCTTGTGATCTCAAAATTGTTGAAACAAACCGGGGGCTGAGGACAGTTTTAGTTAAAATTCATCCACACAAATTTAACCTGGGGGTGAATATACATTGAACAAAAAAATAAGGTCAAATAATAAAAATACCCAGTACGGCAGCTGTATCAGCCGATTTCTTTTATGCATTTGAGTTTCGTACCAGCTTTTTGTTTTGTAGTATCAATGCTAAATTGTATACAATACAATTAGTCGATTTAATTAAAATTTTCATAATATAGGTACCGTACGCGCCTAAAGTATGGAATAAATTCAGTAAACACAAAACAAATTTTTTTTGGGAAAAATCCTCGAATAGGTCGATTTTTAATTTAAAAAATACATATTTTAGTATAGAAAGCGATTTTCAACCGTCATTTGTTTTCGAGTAATAACGTCATCGACATTTTTTTTAAATTGCAGCCCCCTATTTTTTTTCTTGATTCTGAAAAATCGTTTCATTGTCGATCCGACAGTATTAAAATGTTGCCATCTTACATAGGAAAGTTCACGAGTAAATGACGATTGAATGTTAGAAAACGTAAATTTTATTCATTAAAAAAATAACAATTCCTACGTCAAGCAAATACAATTCATCAAGTTTTCTACCTAAATTAAGTGTTCGAATTGCCACCCACCGACTTCTTGATAATACACAAGTCTGTGTAGAAATTCTTCTTGCACATTATGAATTATTTCTGGGGTAACTCTGTGTATTTCATCTATAATACAATTTTGGAGTTCTTCTAAATTATGTGGTCTATTAACGTACACTTTGGACTTTAAGTAGCCCCATAATAGTCCAGGGGTGTAAGATCTGGGGATCTCGCGGGTCATTCCATCGGTCCTCGTCTGCCGATCCACCTCCTAGGAAAACAATTGTCCAGAAAATCTCGAACAGGGCGCGCATAGTGCGGATGAGCACCGTCTTGCTGAAACCATATGGTGTCATCAGGAATATCAGGGTCATTATCGTTAGGAAAAATTACTGCAAGCGCTGGAACAAGGTCATTTTGTAAAAACTCTAAATATCTTTCTCCTGTAAGGGTTCCTTCAAAGAAGAAGGTCCCTACTATTCTGTTGTCAACTATTCCAGCCCACACATTTAATTTCTGTGGGTGCTGGGTATGTGTCTCTCCCATCCAATGAGGATTTTCCCGACTCCAATACCTGCAAGTTTGACGGTTCACTGTAGCATAAAGACAAAACGTGGCCCTCGTCTGAAAAAAGTATTTGCCAGTATCTAAATCTCTATTTACTTGACATAAATCCATCATAATTTCACAAAAGTGTAAGCGGCGGTTGGGATCGTCTTCATTGAGTTCCTGCACAAGTTGAATTTTGTAGGGATGATATTTTTCCTGCCTCAGGATACGTAGTACTGTGGTCTGACTAATTTCATTGTTTAATGCAACCAATTGTGAAGTATTATGAGGATTATCTATCATACTTATCAAAATGTTCTGTTTGTGATCTTCACTAACGCTTGGACGTCCAGGTTTTGGAATATCTACAACATTGCTAGTTTCTCTAAATTTAGATTCTATCTTACTGACTGTTGATTGGCTGATACGGCGATCTGGATGTTTTTCATTAAATAAATCGCAAACTTTCTGCTGCGTTCTAGTCTTATCCCCGCATCCGATAAGAATTAAAATTTCAATTCTTTGTGTGACAGTTAAATGTGCCATAATACTTTAAATTCAACAATAATTTTTATATCGCTTACAATACTTAGAAAAGTGACACTTTGTAAAGATATACACCTACGTGATCCATAAAAAACTTCAGGCATTTCGAAAAACTAAATTTGATAACGTTTTTGCTTTATTTTAATTGATTTGGGTTTTCTAACATTCAATCGTCATTTACTCGAAAACTTTTATATGTAAGATAGCAACATTTTAATACTGTCGGATCGACAATGAAACGATCTTTCAGAATCAAGAAAAAAATTAGGGGGATGCTGTTTAAAAAAAATGTCGATGACGTCATTACTCGAAAACAAATGGCGGTTGAAAATCGCCTTTTATGCTAAAATATGTATTTTTCAAATTAAAAATCGATCTGTTCGAGAATTTTTCCCAAAAAAAATTGTTTCGTTTTTACTGAATTTATTCCATACTTTAGGCGCGTACGGTATGACTGTACTTGCCTCGTATGAACCGCACTTCAACCAGCACGCGGAAAGGGAAAAACTCGGGCCTAATTCCAGTTAGGTAAACGTTTTCCCAATCAGTACAACAAACCTCAGGGGTATAGAAAATATAGCCGGCTAAAAGCTCACTTTGTTTGCGTGGAATGTCTCTTTTATAAACCGGCTCTCCCGTTCAGGACGACAAAATGACCAAATTAAGGCCCCTTTTATGCGCGGATTAATTAATTAAAAGTTGGCAGTACTTTAATTTGCCATACAGTTCAGAGACATAAAAAATGTATACCGTATAATGTATATAGGTACAACACGTCGACATTGAAATTTATATTGCAATAGACAGGCAAGTAGTCGTTTATAAATTTCGAACGACTAATTTCAATAAATTTTCATTATCTCATATATACAGGATGTTAATGAACTTATGTCATAAATTTAAAGGGGTGAAAAAGGAGCAACGACTGAATTAACTGATGTCATAAACTTGTATCGGAAGTTTAAGGTCATAGAGAAAAAAGTTAATTATAAATGTGTTTAAAACTGATTTGCTGAAATACATGTACTTTATCGCGGCGAGTACTTACAAAAAAATTCTGTAACACTTTTTACGAGTTTGTAGGTTTCTTATGAAGCCAGACTGTATTCGAAAATCAGTTTGTAATACATTGTTATAGTGATTGCTGTGCTGTTTAATAACCGTATTTCCAAGTTTTCTTTTGAAAATGGCGCATTTATCTAGCAATCGCGAATATTATGATATGCTCATAATTTATGGCGAAGCAAACCAAAATGCCCACAGAGCTTGTCAAGTGTACCGTGCAAGATATCCTGAAAGAAGTGTCCCCGCACCGCGAAAATTTGTTGCTGTAGCGCAGAGTTTTGGACACTGGTGAAGTACAACCGCGTCGAGGTCGCGACGGTGGCCCAGGGCGACCACTAAGAATCTTAAATGTCGAGGAAATGATTTTGGATCTCGTCGAAGAAGATCTGCATCGTAGCACCAGAAATATCCCACAGCAAGTAAATATATCGCATCCTGTTGTGTGGCAGACTTTAAGAGAAGCTCAGTTGTACCCATTTCATATTCAAAGTGTTCAAGCGCTTGCTATTGAGGATTTTCCACTACGTTAACGTTTTTGAAAATGGTTGCTTCAGGAACATGCAAGAAATCCTCAATTTAAAGCGCAAATACTTGTTCAGTCGAAATGGTGTACGTAACGTCCACAACACTCACCACTGGACTATCGAAAATCCACACGAAATACATCGCAGTGCCTTTCAGCAACAATTTTCAGTGAACATGTGGGCCGGTATAGTTAATGACACTTTAATAGGACCTTTTAAATTGCCTAGACGCTTAGACGGTGCTTCATATTTAGTATTTTTGCAAAATCGCTTGCCGGAGTTATTGGAAGACAAGCCATTAAATGTTCGAGAAAATATGTGGTTACTGCATGACGGAGCCCCCGCTCACTTTTTCGGAGAGTGCGCGACTTTCTAAACATTACTTTTCCCGATCGCTGGATAGGCCTCGGCAGTCTAGTTAGATGCCCCCCCGGTCCCCGGACCTCACCCCTTTAGACTTCCTTTTGTGGGGATATGTGAAAAGTGTTGTGTATTCCACGGAAGTTGGTGACATTGACCAACTGCGACATCGTATTGCCGAAGCTTGTAATACGATTCGAGAGGACGTGGCAATATTGCAACGAGTGCGAGCGAATTGGATACGTCGTGCTGAAGCTTGAGTGCAAGCAATTGGTGGGTACATCGAACATCTATGAAAAGTTCTCAAAAGAGCCACCTTTTGAGAACTTGCAATGTTGAGGTAAGTCAGATTTTAAAATTACATTTTACTCAACACAAATCCTCATTCTGACATAACGGACATGTGGCAAAAATATATGACAGAAGTTCATTAACACCCTGTATATCTTTACATTTCCAGATATTCAGGAAAAAAATGGCCACAAAATGATTAATTTGAACTCATTTTTCATTGTTACTGATGGTAAAAAGAGACAAGCGTTTAAACTCTAAAAACAAAACTTGAAATACTGGTGTTGAATCCCTTAAAAATTTCAATATTTATTTGATTTTTTACCATACGATGATTAATTTTAGTCTTTCTCAAATTATAGTTTAGGAAAGTATTGCAAAACATAACGACGATTTTGAATGTTTTTTAAAATTTATGGCGTATTTTAAAAATATCGAGATAATCGAGAAAACATGGTTTTAAAGAATTATATTTTATTAATTGTCATTAGTATCTTAATTATTAAGAAACATTTGTAGTATTATGGCGATTTCAACAGAAACATTTCAACTGTATCGCTTATAAATTTGGAGATATTCGGTAAAAGGGCCATAAGACGATTCATTTGAATCGTTTTTTCTGGTATCTCCAGTAGTATAACGTGAAGTAAAAGCTTAAACTAAAAATTTTTCAGAAGCTTCAAATGTGTTTTGAAATTTATTGCGCATTTTAAAAATATCGAGATAATCGAGAAAACATGGTTTTAAAGAATTATATTTTATTAATTGTCATTAGTATCTTAATTATTAAGAAACATTTGTAGTATTATGGCGATTTCAACAGAAACATTTCAACTGTATCGCTTATAAATTTGGAGATATTCGGTAAAAGGGCCATAAGACGATTCATTTGAATCGTTTTTTCTGGTATCTCCAGTAGTATAACGTGAAGTAAAAGCTTAAACTAAAAATTTTTCAGAAGCTTCAAATGTGTTTTGAAATTTATTCTATATTTAACGCATTTCGAGATATTCGAGAAAAAATTACCACAAAACGATAAATTCCAATTTTTTTAACGTTTAATATAAATATGGAGTTCATTGTACTTCCTATGAATTTCAAGATACTCAGTTATTATAAGAGACAGGTGTATTTCGAATATTAATTGTATCTCTTATGTATTTCGAGATATTCGAGATGAATCTTCTTATTTATTATTATAAGTGGTAAAGAGTGCTTAAATTAAAAAAATTGTAGAATTGTACGACCATTTCGAAAACTTATTTCATATTTTATACATTTCGAGATATTTTAGAAAAAATGGCCGCAAGACCATTTACTTTCAGCCTTTTTTACATCTTAGTTATTATAAGAGAAAAAAAAACAAATTTAGTAAAATTTTCCAGAATTTCATGGCAGTTTCAAAAGGATTTTGAAATTTATTTAATCTTTTATGAATTTCGAGATGATTCCGATTTTTTCCTGGTATCTTGAATTTAAAAAAAGATAAAGCTTAGATTAAAGACATTTTATAGAATCTTTCGAATACTTTTTGCAACTTATTTTATCTGTTACAAATTTCGAGACATCTGCCATAAAATTCGGTAAGTTTAAGCACAGCCTGGCTGTGGTTTATGCGTATCCCCCCCTCCCCCCAACCCTCTTACAACACCAACGCTGAAATAGCGAATTTGGAAGGCCTAGTAAGTATAGAGGAGAATCAGACGTCTCCTGAACGAGACATTAACATTCAGACTGATTTTTTGAGTGACTTGCGACTTCGCAACAAAGGCTTATCAGTGGCGTGCACTACTCGCTACGAAACAAGGACGGCGGCCTCCTCGTGCCTGTCTGTGCATGAACGCCGGATCTTTATCGGGATTTAGGATAATGAATCTGGGGAACAGTCACGCGAAACGGATCTCCGTGGTTATTTCGTACCGACAATAATTGCAAAGGAACGTGAGGATTTTATCTGCGGCTAGTTTGAACGAGGAAATTGCGGAAGCCCGCGGATCTGATCGAGTGAGGGGAGATAGCGTCGACTTCTTACCAAAGAAAGATGTGTAAAAATGACTCGGCGGAATACGGGGGCGGGTCACACATTAACAAATAAAAATTGTGTGTATGTACAAGGTGTCCCAGAATAAGTGGGCAATCTCTCTGATTTATACAGGGGATGTTAAAATAACAAGACAAGTTTCTATAAAAATTTTCCCTAAAGGGCCCCCTTACAGACCCCTAAAGGATGCCCCTGAAAATCAATTTTTTTGGTAAATTTTCCCGTATAATTTTGCCAAACTGCATCGATTTTTATAAAAATTTGGATTTAGGTTCTACTTACCCTCTACTTCAAAGTTGACCTTGTACGGGGGGTTGCTTTTACCCTGGGATGCCACCCCTTCTCGGGGGTGAAAAATGTTTAATTAAAAATCCGGGAATGGATATCTTGACTACTGCAATTTTTGTTCTATAAAATTTTTTCTGAAAGTCAATACTTTTCGGCTTATTCGTGAGTGAAATTGTAAATTTTTAACCAAAAAAAAAACACTTTTTCAGACGTTTTTTCGCGAATAACTCAAAAAGTATTTTATCAAAAAAAATATTCTTATAAAAAATGTAGCTTATAAAAAAACAAAAAGAATGGTGTATTTATGGTGTCTACAGACCCAATACAAGCGGAGTAATAGCTTGTTGAAGGTTGGTTCTTATTCGTCAAACGCCAAAACTGAAAGTTTGAACGTGAAATAACCAAAAACCAATGCATTTTTTCAGGGAATACTCATAGAACCTTTAAAGTGCTTTAAAAACCTAAGCGAGTTATGACGAAAAAAACGTGAAAATCACCCCCTTATTACCACCCCAATTGAAAATAATCGTTGCCACTTTACAATTTACTTTATTATGTACTTGTAATATGCTCTAGAAGTTTGACCGGTTTAAAGTGCTTAGTTCTGAAAAAGCTTGAAGTGAAAAGAGGAATTTTGTATTTTTGGAAAAAATTGTCTTTTCTTCAAAATAGCTCAAAAACTATTAATTATATCATTAATAGCAGCAAAATTTTGTAGGACACAAAATTGTAGGTTTTGCTTTTTTGAAAGTTCTGCTTTTTCTGTAGGATAAAAATTAAGTAAGATATGACCGTTTAAAGTTTGTAAAGTTCGTAAATAGCAATTTGTTCAAGCCCTTTCAGTTCAAACCCTTACAAAAATAAGGGCTGAAAGAAAATTCTATATATCTATAATATCTGATCTTATAGCCCTTGAAAAAATCTACAAAACGGTTTTTTGAAGGGCTTGATAGCATAAAAACTAAGCGAGTTATGGGTAAAAAACCAATCACATATTTTTGCAGACATCAGAAGACGTATAGAAGTATATTGAAGCATTGATGAATACACATTATAGCTATATTTTAGGAATAGAAATAGGAATTTTAGGAATAGAATAGAAAAGGAAGACGAGAGTGGAGAGGATTTTTGATTATTCATGTTATTTGCAATAAAAATAAATTTGTTATAAAAATAAAAAAATTAAAATCCGTATAAAAATAAAATTCTTATTTGCTCTATTTTTGATTGCAAATTTTAATCAGTAGGGTTTTTTTAAGATTTGATAAAATAAATACATTACATTTTAAATAATAAAAAGAATTATATTATATGTATGTTGAACTAAAAAAAATTTTTTAGCTATAATTGTTCGATTTATTTTTTATAAGGATTGAAACTTATAAATAAATAATAAAAACTGAAAACAATAATGAAATCTTAATTTAATATCACTATATGATTAAATTATTCCAAGTTGCTGAATAATATTTTTCAACACTATTTTTTAATGATTACTGTCATAGAGAGTGGTTTTTAGGAATTGACAATTTTCAATTCATTATAATTACTTATTTAAAGATGATTTCAACCTATTACACACTCGAATCTACAATTCTATAATTATTTTCGAATGGGGTAGTATTCACCCCTAAAAAATAAAAAGCAACCCCCGGCACAGGGTCAACTTAGTAGAGGGTAAGTAGAACCTAAATCCAAATTTTGGTGCAAATCGGTGCTGTTTGAGAAAATTATACATTATCGCAGTATTTTTACCTTCATTGACTGGACTAACAAGACTCTTTAAAAATTGACCAAGAAAACAATTTGGCTTATTTGGTTTGCTAGGGACGGACTAGCTGTAGCACAGTAATTCAATTTTTTTACATCCCGTACGATATAGACACAAAAATAATATTTTTAGATAGCTTAAACCTTGAACCTTAAACTAAAAAAAAGGTACTATTAGTTGATATCGAAAAAATGAACTGTTTTCGAGAAAAAACTATTTTTGTTTAATATATTTTTATTACATCCTTAAAGAGAAATAAACCGATGAAATTTGCATTCTTTCTGTGCCTATCTAAAAAATGACACTTTTATTTACACTTGTTTTTCCCTTTGTTGGTTTGATGCTATGGTTGTTTTTTTTTTGACATTTACCGATTTAAATAAGAATTACAGCACCTATCTAAGTCTGTCAGTTAACGATGTCGAAACTTGTGATATTTTCCTTATTTTTTTTTTGTTCCTCGGATTTATTTTATTTGCCGTAACGGATTTTTACGTTTGCTGAATCCGCCGACATGCATTTATTGTATGGACTTGCATCATGTAATGCCTTAAAAGCCAGAAAGCTTTATGAGAAACGATTTCCAAATCGAAGAATTCTTGACAGGAAAATTTTTGAAAGAGTGGATCAGCGTTTAAGAGGGACTGGTAAAAATTACAATTTATTTGTTACTTGCATTAGCGTACCTTTTGAGTAGGTAATATGTAGATTTAAAATGCTGTAAATAATTTTAGGAACGTTTACCAAAGCCAGACACAATTGTGGAAATCAAATCATTCGCGGTGAAATCGCTGAAGGAGATATCCTAAATGCCGTAGAAGCAGATTATTCAAGAAGTGTCCGGTTCTACGGTTCTTAGAATCCTTAAAGAGCAACAATTGCATCCCTATCGCATACAAATAATCCATGCACTTCTCCCTGTAGATTTTCCGCGAAGGATGTAATTTTCAAACTGGCTTTTAGATAGGTACTGTAAAAATGCAAATTTCATCGGTTCAATTCTCTTTACGGACTAATAATCCGGATTTTGTAAAAATTGAATCAACTCCCATAATTTGCATTTATGGACAGACGAAAATCCACATGCTTCTATTGTGAAGCATCATCAGCACCAGTTTGAACCCATTGACGTATGGGCTGGAATCATCGGGCAACATTTCATTGGACCATTTGTATTGCCTAGAAGGTTAACTGGGTAACTTTATTTGCAACTTGCCAAAACTTTTAGACGACCTATCTTTGTCAATATGACATGGTATGTGGTTCATGCATGATGGGGCGCCACCCCATTTTAGTCTGTCAGTTAAACACTTAAACAGGCATTTCGAAAATCGTTGGATTGGAAGAGGAGGACCAGTGGCTTGTCCTCCTCCATCCAACAATCTGTAATTCGTAGACCTAGAGAATGCATAACATTAGAAGGAGCTCAAGTTGAAACGACATACAAAATTATGTAATAAAAATCATATTAAACAAAAATAATTTTTTCTCCAAAACAGTTCTTTTATCGATATCAATCAAGTTTTTTAGTGTATGGTTCAAGCTATCTAAAAATATTATTTTTGTGCCTTTATCATAAAGGGTGTAAAAAAAATTGGTATTATTGTGCTATAGCTAGTCCGTCCCCGGTAAACCTAGTAACCCAAATTGTTTTCATGGGTCAATTTTGAAGGAGTCTTATCTGTTGTCCTTCATATTAAAAAATAATGAAATTACACACAATATCTTAAGTTATTACACAAAATCGATTTTTAGGGTCATCCTTTAGAGGCCTGTATCACCGTAGGAACTTGTTATGTTATTTTAACATCCCCTGTATAAATTCGAGATTGCTAACATAATCTGGGACACCTTGTATATGCGACTGTATGGGAAAAGTTAAAACTGTATTTCGTTTTTCAGGTTTTTTTTTTGGACCTGTCGCGCTGAACCCTCGAGATACCGAGGGACTTATTTCCCTCTAAACAAACGAAGACAGCATCAACGTCTCGAAAGACAACGAATACGTCCAAGACTTCTGCTCTGGTTATAGCAGTACAAGATACCAGAGCCGACATTCGATCTAGCTTCACGATGGCTCCGTCAATTCTTGGGGACTGTTCTTCGCTTTCCGGATTTGGGTGATTCATGGCTGTTGACTTGCCCGGTCGTGGAATCTGGATGTTTTTTAGATTTATGTGAGGCAACTCCTGTCTCGGTTCAAATTTTGTGGCATTCCTGACTCATTCGCGGAAAAATTTAAAACTGTGATTAAATTTGGGACGTTCCTGAGAGGCGTCAGCGGTTGCAGACTATCCAGATGCCGTCTGATAGGGTTTAGGGCAAGGGTCGGCAACTGGCGGACCGCGGTCCAGGTCCGGACCGCGGAAGGTAAAATATTGGACCGCCAAAAATTTTTTTAAAGTACAAATTGCTCAAATAAATTATTTAAAAAATGTTTTTTACGTTTAAGTGCCAATCTTATCATTTTTTCTAGTATTTTACAATTGTGTGTGTTTTGAGTTCTTAATGGTTAGTAAGCAGATTAAATTTGAGTCCAAATTAAAATAAAAAATAAGAAATGTGAATTTTTTTTCTGGACCTCGTTAAAAATTTTCAAAAAGTATCCGGACCCCACCTAAAATTACTTGCTGACCCCTGGTTTAGGGTGTTTGAATCGGTTTTGCGGCTCTAAGCAGTTCCATTAATTAGATTTGAAACATGGGTGGTAATTGCGATTAGAAACATAGTTGAATATTTAGATTTTCGCTTAGCGTCTTCTGCTTAACAGCGATGGCTAGCTCGAGTTGGCTACATGTCCTCGAGTATCGGTATTTACAGGAATATTTGATTTTGGTCGTAAATATCTCACAGAATTGTTACCGAGAATAAAAAAATGGTTGGAACTGCGTGTAAATGTCAGTAGGATAACATTTGAATAACTTTTCGATTTCCTGTCCAATATTTATTATTAACCTGTGTTTATTACAACTTTTTTCGATTTGGTGAGACTTACACTTTCGTTGGGGGGAGAACTGTTAAAATCGAAAACAAATCTTGGAAAAAAACTATCTACAAAAAAAGTCAGGGTAGTTTTTACCTTCACAATATCACTTTTTAGCTATTTCCAAATCAGATTTGAAAATGAATCTAATTGAATATAACATGGTAGATCTTTAGTGCAATTTTTACCCTTAATTAGTTAAATCATCAGTTCAACTTTCATCAACATACGTCAAGAGCTTCAGAGATATTTTTGTACCTTTAGACTTTTGATCTGTTAAGACTTTTTGGTCCAAGGAATAACCTTAATGTTATGACTTAAAAAACACCCGGTATAAGCTTTTGTAAGCTTATGACACCGTACCTCTGCGGAAATTACTTTAAATTTATTGCTCATCAAAGTGATATTCAATCAAACTAACTACCAATTACCCACACAATGCTTTTGTTCCTTCCGCTCTAACCTTTTGTAGTTTTAATTACAAGGCCCCCCCGTATCTGCATAATAGCGCGAGCACCTGTAATCTGCGAGACAAATTCCATTATCTTCGAAGTCTTTGTATGCATCAACCTCACGTACTTCGGTGTCTGTTTTAACCGGCGCTCGAATTTCAAGGTCTGTCCTTAGTCACTCGGCGATAATGAACTCGAATAAATAAAAAACACATCGTTGAGTATACAAAGAAATCAACGTGAGATATTCCCCGTTCGTATGACAGAGGAATTATTAAGACAGATAATTTAATTTCGTTTAGGATTAACTCATGTGAAAAGTATAACAACTTTTGAGGTTAAAATTAACGAGAGCTTTCAATTTGACTGATCCAAGATAACTTGAATCGAAAACTGCTTTTGCTAAATTACCCGCTACGTTTTTAATAGAAAATTGGATTTCTACACAGGTAGGTAACTGAGAATGCGCATACTTAAAGGATACGTTTCAATAGCCTTAATAATAAAATCCCGAGACGAATACGAAACTGTTATTCTTATATGGGGTTATTCACAGACATTGTTAGAAACTCCCACACACTAAGACGTATATCTTTCAATAAGCGGACTGTAGGGGAGGAAACCAATAAAAAATAATAAGTATATCAAAGCTCCCTTTCAGTATTATTTTCTATAATAGCGTGCTTCTGGAGATGATGCCCCGAAAAAAACATAAACTTAATGAAAATAACAGCGTGTTTCTATCAGCGAAAGTATTTAATGAAAGTTATCCAATTTCAGGCACTGGTTTTAGTTTAATAGAACTAAAATAATGCTATGTCCTTTGATATCAAATATACAGGGTGGCCAAATGAAAACGAAACAGAGCCATTTTCAGGAACTGCGTCAAGATTGTAGAAAAACGCTCAGACTCGTCAATTTTAGATTAAAGGGGGACATTCTTTGCTGGTATTTTTGACTCCGCCACTTTCACCCCCAAGCAAGGGTAAGCATCACCCCAAAATATTTAAATGGCATTGGGGGTTGAGTAATATTTCTTTTGAAAGCTCTTACAATTCTCTTTACAACAGACTTTAAATTTTATAATTCCGCCCAATACTTATTAAGAATTTTGATTTTAAAGTTGAAACTTATGTACAAACAATTAGTAACGGTAAAAATGTCAGTCATTCGAGTTAAGTACGCCAATGGTATAAATTTAGTATTTCTTGCGTTACATTGGTTTTTGGCGATTTGTTATCACTTTCGTAAAAAAAAACACAATTGTAAAAAACAGAAATGAATGCTATACACACACAATGAACGTAAAATTAGTGGATTCCAAATTATTTTCTAGTATTATTTGGAAGCGTTGGTTGGTAGTTTATTTAATTGTGTTTTTGAAAATTAAACACTATGGTTTATTCCATTGCGGAAAGGGTAGATATCATTTCGCTTTACTTTATGAACAATAAATGTGCGAATAGAACAGCTCAGCTATTTAATGAACAACATCAAGATCGACATGTCAGGAGGAAGTATGTTCTAGAGTTAGTAAAAAAATTTCAAGAGACAGGGAACGTAGCCAATAAAAAACGAGAAATTGAAAAACCTATAGTTAATGAAGCTAGTGAAGTTGCAGTTTTGGGACAAGTTCATCTTGATCCTACATTAAGTACGAGGCAGCTGGCATCTGTGTCTGGGATCAATCGAACTAGCATACAAACCATTTTGAAGAAGAATAAATTCCATCCATACAAAATACATTTAGTCCAGGAACTTCATGAGGATGATTATGACCGCCGTTTGCAATTTTGCGAAATAATGAGTGAGCGAGCAGGGAACGATCCACAGTTCCTTTTTAACATCTGTTTTTCTGATGAATGCAGTTTTTTCTTGAACGGGACGGTAAATCGTCACAATTGCCGCTATTGGTCCGATTCAAACCCAAGAGTTTTTCACGAGGTGCATACACAGCAACCGGAAAAATTAAATGTATGGGCTGGAATTTTCGGTGACCGGCTGGTGGGTCCTTTTTTTCTACCTGGTAATTTGACTGGCCAAATGTATTTGCAATTACTGGAAGACGCTATTGACCCTGCCTTGACTGATATTATTGAAAATGTTCCAGAGTATGATGAAGATCATTTGATTTTTCAACAGGACGGTGCTCCTCCGCATTATGCGTTAATTGTCCGTCAGTATTTGGACCAACGTTTTCTACGGAATTGGATTGGGAGAAGAGGCAGCATTGAGTGGCCTCCACGATCACCGGATTTATCGCCCCTTGATTTCTTTTTGTGGGGATACCTAAAAAGTAAAATCTATAAAACACAGCCAGCGTCGCTGGAAGATTTGCGTCAAAGAATCGTCGACGAATGCCGTCGAATCACTCCGGAAATGCTTCGGAATGTGCGCGAACGTTTCGAACAAAATCTTTATTCTTGTATGGAAGCGGGCGGTCATCAGTTTGAACATTTAATCAACTAAGTAGTAAGTAAGCAACTAAACATAATTTAAATTTTAAAATGTAAATTTTTTTCAAAGTATTGGGCGGAATTATAAAATTTAAAGTCTGTTGTAAAGAGAATTGTAAGAGCTTTCAAAAGAAATATTACTCAACCCCCAATGCCATTTAAATATTTTGGGGTGATGCTTACCCTTGCTTGGGGGTGAAAGTGGCGGAGTCAAAAATACCAGCAAAGAATGTCCCCCTTTAATCTAAAATCGACGGGTCTGAGCGTTTTTCTACAATCTTGACGCAGTTCCTGAAAATGGCTCCGTTTCGTTTTCATTTTGGTCACCCTGTATACGTGTCTAAAATGAATAATATGTCCAAATCGTACACGGAAAAATGCCTTTGCAAAAAGTACTATATTATTATGGTTCTCCATTTTGTGTGAAATTTAATAATATTGTCACATTATATGTATTGTCTTGTTTATGGTAGAAAGTGGTATATATTTTGAAAATATTAATTAAAACATATTTTCCCACAAAAAAATATTGAGATAATCTGAACTTGACATGCCCAGTGAAAAGTACAGTAATTGGATTTGCTTGCAAAACTGTAAAATATGTCAATCAGTGTCAAGGTGTTATTATTAGCTGAATAATGTTAGTGATATATGATATAAAAGACAATAAAATTTAAAATTTTATTGTTTCCTCCTACAGTTATGTGTTGCTTTTGCCATTTTACTTAAATTATTTTATTTTCAACTCTACAATAATTATTATCAATAGTAGTGATGTTATCCTTCATCGTTATTTATGACCTCCCAACGTTCGAAAAACTCATCCAATCAAACTCTTAACTCATTGTCGTTGTAGAAACACCACTTAAGGAGTTTGACAAAGGGAGGAAGAGGTGAATATCAGAAGGTGCGAGATCGGGAGAGTAAAGTGGGTGGGTCAGAACTTCCCTACATAACTTTTGTTTTTTTTTTTTCTATTAGCGAAAAACCGTTTTGTTGACTGTTATGAATTTTTTAGGTTAACTTAGCCGTTTATGCGCCACAGGGAAAAACACTATCTTTCTTAGAATTTTTTGCCTATATCACCATATTTTTTGTTTCCAGGTGGTATTTTTTGTAAAAACATTGATTGGTCTAGAATTAAAATAAACAATTTTGGGTGGGGTCACTTTATGTCAAAAATTTGAAAGTATATTTTCGTGGTGCTGTATTTATCTTTAAATTTAGGAACAATCGGTAGAAAATGCGGCAAATATTTTTTAATTAAATTTATTAAAGCCATTAGCTTGTACAGAACTAAAGAGTGTTCCAAAATCCATGCAAGAAGTAATTTTAATAGGAAACTCAGATTGTTTTATTAAAAATTTCAAATTTGTTATTGATTCATAAAGTATACAGTATAGGATTATGTATGGAATATCGGGTAAATGGCCTCTACGGCTTTGTTGGCACATATGTACTCTTTTGTTGAAATTGATGTGGGCAGCCAATTGTGAGCGGAAAAACGGTAAATTACACGACCAAGAAATGACTCATGCAGTAATTGAATTGTTTCTCGGTTTGTATGGCATGTAGCACCGTCTTGTTGAAACCACATGCCGTCTACATCCATATGTTGCAATTTAGGCACAAAAAACTGGATTATCATGTCGCGATAGCAAGCACAATTAACTGTTATTGCCTCAAATCCAAAATCCGCACCAAACAGTGACACGTTGTGGATACATTTATTTCTTAACAATCAGTCGTGGATTTTCTGAATCTCAAATGCGACAATTTTGTCGATTAACGAAACCATCAGGATGAAAATGAGCCTCATCGCTGAAGATGATTTTGTTCGAAAAATCAGCATTCACTTGTTCCATAATCCATTCAACTCACTTTACTCTGCGTGGTCAGTAGTAGGCTTCAGTTCTTGAGTCAATTGAACTTATGCTGTAGAGAGCTTCTGGAAATGTCTAATTCTTGACCACGGTGGAGAATTGATGTTCCTAGACTCTCAGCAACACTCTCACGAACTGCGTTTTGTGTTGAACGACTTGTTGAAGGACGGCCAGAGTGTTTAACATCACTAATTGAGCCAGTCTTATCGAATTTTTTAATTAATCTCTTTCCAGTTGATAAAGTTAAATCACTATTCCGGCCATATGTTGTAGGAAAATTGCGAACTGTGGCTGCCAAACCTTCACTATTTTTAAGTATCGCTCCATTTTTAATAACCCTGAAATGTCAGCTGTCACAGTATCTTTTTTTTTCCTTGGCAACACTTTATAGCAGAAATGGCGCTAAATTCAAATCTTGCGTAAATTTTGGGCACCCATTATATAAATTTGGCAAAATCGCTTATTTTGTCTGTAAAATTAACATATTTTTGGCTTGCACCGCTTTATTTGTAAACACCCTGTACAGTTTAATTTAAAAATATGACTATTTTTTAAATTTTCTTTAAATAGTTTTCAACCCCAGCAACTATATTCGTGAGAAAACAATATCAAGTATAGTCTTTCCGAAGTCAGTTGAACATGTAAAAAATTAACGCCTGGCAATAAAATTTAATGAGTTTCATAGGCGTCCCTAAAAAAGTTTTCTGCTAAAGGTAAAAAATAATAATAATTTGTATACGTATAATGTGTAGAAAATTTCTATTATATGTTCATTTGGCCAACAACAGATTTTAATTGTTTATGTTCTCAAACAATTTTATTACATTGATGGTAAATTTCGATTTGTTCCGTTTCAAAAAGTCTCCAAAATGCCATGTTGTAATAATATTATTTCTTTATTTCGCAATTGTAATGTCAATAATGCCTATAATAAATTAAAATTACCTGAACCACACCAAATTCCGCATTGCTGCACTGCACTGCTGGGCAATTTGTCAATCACTTGTCAACAGCTGTGATTTATTGCCCAGTGGCCCAATGCAGCAGTGTTTGTATTTCGTTTGCCCGTGCTCGCATTCTTCAACTGGGCGTATACATTTCTACCACCTCCACGTTTAGTTCGACCAGACCTGTATATGGTTATGGCTAAATAAATATGGGAACAAATTTTTCAAGTATTTCAAGGCCGATTTGTTGCGTCAGCCACCGAACCTGGTACATACTGTCAACCTCTTAGTTCTTCAATTGATATCGGAAAGACTATAACAAAAAATATGCTACAGGCAGTGGCGTACATACATTTTTGTCACAGAACGAGGATAACACTTACAATATTCTTGATACCTTTACTTTTGCAAGGAAAATAGAAGGTTCCGCATTTTGAAATTCCCCATGAGTACGCCACTGGCTTTAGAACACATACTTTTTAACTTTTCCTCGTCAAAATACACCTCCTTTTTTTGTCTGTTGCAACAAAAGGGCAAGGTAACCGAAAGCCTTCACCCATTTACATACTGACGGGCGAAAATATATCGACGTCAACAAATCCCCCTCACCTACCCCCGCGCCCTTTACATGCACAAGATCGAAAAACACACCTGCGATTAGTCACATAAACATGGCGATATCCGGGTCGGAGCCGTCGGAAAGAAAAATCGCTGCGCCCGCGAAAGCTTTTCCAAGGGCGTATTCGGTGAGGTCGGGGGTGGCCGTGAGGGGAGGGGGCGAGATCGCGGTTGTCGGTCGTATTGGAAATGTCGCAACGCGTTGTCGGATTTCAAGGTACACACGTCTCCGGGGTGTAAAATGTAAAAGCAATAAATATCCGAAGTGTGATCGGGTTCTGGCATATAAGCAAGCTTCCGTTGAAGGCGGCACTTTTCTTTTGAAGGATACGTAAGATGACGGATCATATATGAAATAGGAGCACAGTTTCTTAATACGCAATATACTGTCTGTCAAAATGTTTGAGACATAGGTATTGCTTTTGCTTCAATATTAAATCGTTAAGTACATATTTCAAACTAATCAGTTGTTTTACAGATAAACTTATTGGCATTTCGTCGAATTACTGGTAAGTTGTGACAGATTATGCCTTTCACTCCAACAAGATGCTTTTATTGTAATGGCTCATTTTACTCATTTTACATTACTCTTGCAATCCTGTATTGAGCAAATTATGAAGGAATTTCCAGACACAAACATTAACCATGATGCTTTCTTAAACCAGAAATGTACTTTTGTGAAAAGGTTTGAAACCAAACACTGTGTTTGAAAGGGAAAATCTAGGGGCAGACCAACTGTAGAAAATGTCATCGATAATATACTTTACGGTAACGAATAAATCAAAGTCATACAAAGTATGTATCAAAGTTGTCTGGTCAATGTTATCTATTTTTTTTATTAAGTTCATGCAAATATTCTCATATCCAGTTTATAAAAAATCTATAAAATAGATTAACTTTGAAATTTTTATTTGAAATCGATATCGAATTGTAGGTCAATATCCTGAAATTTTCGGTTTTAGGACATTCAGTTGGAACGTACCATAAAGCTTCAAAAACAACAAACTGCGTTTACACACCCCTTACATACTGCTGTATAAGAATTACTTCCCATATACTAACCAAGACGATTAAATACTGTGACTGTGAGTGGTTTATAGAAAACATGAATAATAACTTATTGGATTTGGCGTTTTTCACTAACGAAGCATGGTTTTACATATAAGATTATGTATAGCCAAAATTTAAAAACTGGGCTACAGAAAATCCTCACACATTTGTAGACACCAGTTTACTTCCCTTAAAAGTACGCATTTGGGTAGTTATATCAAGACGTATAACAGACTGTACCCTTGTTTGTACTACTTTTATTTTCGTTTGTAGCTCAAACGTTTAGGGGTGGCAGCCAATTAAAATTTTACATAGTATCGTATTTATTGATAACGAAAAATTTCAAATGGGCACAGATTCGTAACCGTTAGTACCTATTTGTACCTCTAGAGTACCTTTTTTAAAGAGGAATGACCAAAGTATTTAAAAAATCAGTTTTCAGCTCTATAAATTAACTAAGTACATTATTTCAATACGATGGAACAACTGCACATACTGCAAAAGCAACAATTCAATTTTTGGAAGAATTCTATGAAAATCGACTGATTAGTCAAGGGTTGTAGCCAGCCAAGTGACCGGATCTAACCCCTTTAAATTATTATTTTTTGTTTGGATATTGGAAGAATACTATTTTTAAAACAACAATGCACAATATCAAAGAATTAGAAGCAGCAATTATTCGAGAAATTAATAATATGACAGAACAACAGCTGCAAAATGTGTATGCAAATATGCACAGGTGAGTAAATTTGTGCATAGCTAGTGAACATAATATGTAACGTTTTTATAGCGAATATGACAATAAAGCTTACTAATTTATAAGTTCGAATTTATTTTACATTGCAGCGAAATATTGTTATTAAAGCAATGGTTTGTAAATTAATATAACTTTTTTATAATGCTGTTTATCTAGCCTTCATAAATGTTTACAAACCACGTGACCGCCGAACTTAGACATCCAACATTGCACGACTGGTACTGTCACCTGATAATCCCTAAATCTGTCTACTAATATTTTCAATGTAATCTTGATATTAATGATTTAATAATTTTTAATTTTACCAACATTTAATCGTCAACGTGGAGGAAATAATATTACTGTATAAAAAAAAAACTGGTCACGTGGCTTGTAATCATTTATGAAGGCTCTATATAAAAAAATAAATCGTCTTTTTACTTTGTAATCAAGTAAAAAAAAACTGTTATGGATTCATATCATGTTCTCTTTGTTTTCATAGTAAAAATTTGCAGTTTGTTCAATAAAAAGTGAAGCATTTTAACAACAAAACAATAATTATTTATGCCATAAAAGAGGTATGGCATGGAGTATTATTTACCAGTCGAGGACGATTTTTTGACGAGGGCTGGCAATAGAGCCCTAGACTGGTAAATTATACTTAACTGCTGCGTGGTGTATTTTATCTGCTCCCACAGCACTTTATGGTTCATGAAATAAAGAAGAGGTTTAATTTTTTGACATTGCTGTTTTAATGGATCAGTCAGATAATATTGAGCATCCGGGGACTGAAATAAAGCGGTCAAATCATTTTGGGAAAAATGTGAAAATTAGTAAACGCGAGGGGAATAATTATCCAGATTTTATAAATGTTACTAAATATAATAACTGTACAATTACTATAAATATTCATTCATAATAATTAATAAAATGTAATGTTCATCGAATATTTATATTCATTTGTTCATAAAATATGCATTTGCAACTCGAAATTTTTATTTCCCTAGGGAGGTAAGTTACCTCACTTACCTCCCGTTGTCCATAGCAACTTCCACTTCTACGGTAAAATCCACTTACCTCCTCAAAAACAATGTATAAACGGTCTATTTACTATAGTGGGAGCAGATATAAGTATTTTTCATAAGAGTAATAGTAAATTGTAAGTATTAAGTTTAATATCAACAGTTCACGTTAATCAATTTCGAAAACAATTTTATTTAATTACATCTAACCCCGTCAACCAATCCACTGAGGTTTAGGGATTTTTAGTTGACAGTGCCAATAGTGCACTGTTGGTTGCCTATGCTCGGCAGTCACGTGGTTTGCAATCATTTATGAAGTAACCCTTATTGTTAAAGACTTACAACTTTACAGAATAAGACACCTGTCACTAACAAAGTGTGGTCACGCGCCTTGTTAAATTAAGCGGTAATGACTCTACTCGCTTTACACAGCAGGGAGGGTATACTTACCAACAACAGTAAGCGATAGAAACATTTTTAACATCCCTAAGAACAGCGAACCTAAACACACGGATAAACCGCCGGATTATTAAAATTCCCTTACAAGTCGCGCCCCTCGCGCTAAGCCCCTGTTTTGATTACATTATCGGACCCGCCCGGCCATCCTAAACCAATGTTTACGGATAGATCGCCTCCCAGAATCAACCGCTGACATTGATGTATGGGAATTATAGTTTGGTTTGCAGATAAAGATATGGGGTGGCCCCCCGGAACCGCCCGGAGCAAATAAAAACGGACCCTTAAATTAATGGGACGCCTGTTCTGTATTGTTTACTAGATGATCGATCTGGGACTCGAGTGGTGTTCGAATAATCGATGAGGAAAGCGTCAGAAAAAATTGGTGGATGAGAAATGGCGTCCGAACTGAATTGTGTGAAATTATGGCATGATAATTATTTGTTGGTATAGTGGTGATAATACTTTATGGCATACAGAGTGTTCCAAGCACTAACTTCTTTATTATAGAAAACAAAATAACGATAATAATAATAATAATAAAAGGCTACGGAAAAAAAAATAAAAATAAAAACATAAACATAAAAATATAATAAACAAAAAAATATTCAAAACTCAAGGAAACCAAGATGACAAACAAGACTGGAAAAAAGATTGACAAACTGAGACAAGACATAGATAAAATAACCCAATACATTCACGGAAATAAAACAATCTTTAACAAAAAAAATTTACCATATTTGACATGAACAGTCAATCAGTGACAGCAATGCTTGAAATATAGAAACAGAAACTTGCCATTTACTCGGCTCATTTAAAAAGATATAAAGAATCAGATGAAAGAAGACTACAAAATTCAACGTTTAGAAATAGAGAAAAACAGTTTTATGACACGATTACATCTAGCAATACAACCTATATAACCCCACCAAGTAAAGAACAAATGTCAAAGCACTGGAGTAATCCAGTACATTATAATGGACATGCTAAATAGATACAAGATCAGATACCAAGAGACAAGAACATACCCCAGCGCAAGTAGAACATCTCATCACAGACAAAGAAGTGACATCGATAAATCATAAAAACACACAGGCCAAGAAATATAGAGTTGGACGCGACTTTTTGTTTCGGCAAGCTGAATTTATCACTATAGATGCTAAATATTATGTACAATAACATATTAGTTTCCACAGTCATAAAAATGGGGGGGGGAGATTGTTTACAGGGTGGTTAATTGTATAATTTTTACGTAAATTCACGTTTTTCGCTTATAACTTTTTCCGTTCATTTCCACGAGAAAACAGTAAAGTACTCTTTTTTCGTCTTCAAAAGACCTACAAAACTAGCCCTCGAGCGTCAAAAATTATTGATTAGATCAAATGTTATAAACAGAAGAAATTTATTTATGACTTTTGAATTAAACATTTATAAACTGCGTTATTATTATCAGAACGTTTTGGCATCGCATCCTCTCATTCCTTATCACTGTCTAATAACTCACACGAAATCTGGAATAGGTAAGTTGAATAGTTTACAAGTTATGGCCTTATAAACAAATTAACTAAT
>NW_019417552.1:81012-89043 GCF_000390285.2 Anoplophora glabripennis
TTCCTACAAGGCTATGTAGCGTTCTTGGAAGAAAAAAATTTTCTTTCATCCTCGACATTAACTTGAAAAAAGTGAAAAAAAGTGACTTTTTGACTTGTTTTGCTAAGTCGACCGCATCTTTGCTAATATCGATGGAGAGTCTAATGCTTGTACGAATTTTTACACCTCGATGTACCCCCAAAAGCTCCGTAAATTGGCAGATCGATCTATCGAACGGTTTTTCCGGACCGCTTAATCAAAATTTCAGAAAAATTTAAAGGAGCAAAATTTACATTTCTGAGCACCCTGTATCGTTCGTAAAAATGAAAAATTTGATTTTTTTTTAATTCTTTCACAATTGGGCATTTTTTGCTCATTTCAATGTATTATTATGAAATATATCAAGAAATATACCAGATTTCAATGTATTATTATGAAATATACCATGAAAAACTAGTTAATTTGTTTATAAGGCCATAACTTGTAAACTATTCAACTTACCGATTCCAGATTTCGTGTGAGTTATTAGAAAGTGGTAACGAATGAGAGGATGCGATGCCAAAACGTTCTGATAATAATTGTTGAGTTATGGGGAAGAAAATAATTTTATAAATGTTTAATTCAAGTCAGAAATAAACTTCCTCTGTTTATAATTTTTGATCTAATCAATATTTTTTGACGCTCGGGCTAGTTTTGTAGGTCTTTTGCAGACGAAAAAAAGTACTTTACTGTTTTCTCGTGGAAATGAACGAAAAAAAAGTTATAAGCTAAAAATGTGAATTTACGTAAAAATTATACAATTATACCAGCCTGTACACAATCTTCCCCCTATTTTTATGACTGCGGAAACTAATATGTTATTGCACATAATATTTAGCATCTATAGTGATAAATTCAGCTTGCCGAAACAAAAAGTCGCGAAATGGTCATTTCCCAGCTCTTTTTCCTGGCCTAACAGTTGGGAATGTCCAGGTGCAGACAACACACATAACTACTGGTGTAAACAATTCGCCTCCTTGCACATATACACATATCCAACTAAACAAATAAATACAAGAATCCAAAAAACAGAGTTCACACCACAATTTTAATGGTCTGTAAAATATCCATAAAACCCTGAAACGAAATCCTGCCAATTATAGATCGATTACATGTCTGCCAAAATTCTTTAATATTAGCGTCACTAACAAATAAAACATATCATCTAACTATAAATAATATACTGACCGGAGATCACTCATAATAGACAATATAATGTACGAGTAGAAATATGCTGAAAATTGCCAAAAAAGATCTATATGTAACATTGATTACAAAAAAGCCTTCGATATGGTACCTCATGGATGATTAAGGCATTTTTTAAAAATATATAAAATACATCCTGCTATTCAATACTTTATATCCAAAACAATGAGAGAATGGAAAACTAAAATACTACTACAGACTAATTAGTCAGTATGTGGGAACGAATTTGGACTTCTAATTAAACAACGCAGTAACGCTACATAAAATCAACCACTTAATGTATATGGATGATATAAAAGTATATGCCAATATACGAACACAATTTCAAGGATTGTTAAATACAACAGAAATCATATCGAAAAATATACGCATGGAGTTCAAACTAAGTAAATGTAATATATTATAAAGGGTGTTACAAATTAGTAGGTCAACCCGTTAACCACATATTCTTTGGACTAAAATAATGACTTTTCTTACGTCATTTTCATTTCATAAAATATTAAAGCGTGAACGGAGGAAAGGACGGTTGCAGTATCCATGAACTCTCTATTTTTTTGAGTACGCTTATGCTTTTCCAAAATTTTTTTAGATAAAGCAGCGTTTTAATCAATTTTTTTCGCTCTTGTAAGATTTTTATTTGGGGCCTCGTTTACGAGACAAACTTCTTTGGATACGCGACATCGATTTAATCGACATTATTTTTTGGGGTCATTTGAAAGATTTGAGTAGTCTAATTTATTTCAATTTACTAAATAAAATGGAATGATCATCATGATCAGCGATATTTAATTTGAGCAAATCTCGTACAGCAAACCCTAAATCAAAATATGTGGTTTCAGCCTAAAGTGCTCTTAACCTCGTACAATTCGTTGCGTTAACTGTTGTTTAGTTAGTATTGGTATTAGGCCAGTCATTATAGATTTTTTTTTTAAATACTATTAGAAGTTTGTTTGCGGAATATTGTTCAGAAACGTGTTATAAACAAAATATCAAAAAATCAACTCGAGACTAGTTGGGAAATTTTGTTAAACAATGGTCAAAGTTATGGAAAAGTAGTTTTTTGACTCGCGTAAAAAACTGTTATTCATAGAGAAAAAAGGTAAGTATTAGATAAATCTGTAAAATAAGACAAGTCCGATTAAATTCCGATCATTTGTTTATGCGCAAGAGCTCAAAAATGGTCGAAAATGGCCGTTTTTTTCAATTGGTAATAATTAATGCATCGCCGCTATCTCCTTTTTTTGAAATTAAATAGTTAATTTCACTTTAATGTTAATGTAGGACATGAAAATATACCTCTTAATGTATACTCTCGCCAAATTTCGGCTCTTAATATTAATAATTAATGTCACTGCGATTAAATAAAAAAAAATATGTCAGCTTCTAAATCAACTTAAAACAACGATTTTTTTAAAAAATTCGAAGAAAAATAGTTCTAACTAAACTATAGAGCTTACTATTTTATAAATATAAAAAATAGCTCTAACTAAACTATAGAGGTTACTATTTCATTCTATAATAATTACCTATCTTAACAATTCAATAAATATTAACATTTTTTCAGTCATTTTTAAACAAATTAAATTTTAAAAATTAAATTCTCAGTAAATGCATATATTAATAACGGGTGGGGCAAAAGTCCCGCTACCTTTTTGATTGCGCGCCATCTTGGTTATGTGACGTTTAACTCAGTTTAGCTTTAACTATTGTGTTGTGTAGACGTCCAAATTTTATAATGGATAAATATACGCCACAAAAACGAGCAGAAATAGTGACAATATTTATTGAAAATAATCGTTCCATTACTGCCACTCAGTGGAAATTGCGTCAAAAATATCCTAATCGTCCAGTGCCTCACAAAACCACAATTTATCGTTTACATGCGAATTTTCGACAGTACGGTACGACAGCAGACAGACCTCATTCTAGAAGACAACGGACGTCTCGTAACGCTGAAAATGTGGCTCTGGTGCGCAATAGTGTTGCAGGGTCTCCAGAAACATCAATTCGGAGACGTGGTTCCCAGTTACACATTTCTGCACGCAGTTTAAGGCGAATTTTGAAAACTGATTTGAAAATGTTCCCGTACAAAATTCAATTAGTCCAAAAATTGCTACCGAGAAATCCTGATCAACGAGTTGAGTACAGTAATGCAATCCTAAAGCTGTCTGGTGAAATTGAAGATTTTTCGTCTAAATTGATAATGAGCGATGAAGCTCATTTTCTTCTCAGTGGCCACGTCAATAAACAGAACAGTCGGTTTTGGGGAACACAGAATCCTCAATTAATTCATGAAACATCATTGCATCCACTAAACACAACTGTATGGTGTGGTATTCATGCTGAAAACATCATTGGTCCCTATTTTTTTGAAAATGACCAAGGTGTTGGAGTTACTGTTACTGCTGAACGGTACCAAGACATGATTCGAAATTTTCTTGTGCCTGAAATGGAAGAGCAAGGACTACAGGACATGTGGTTTCAGCAAGATGGGGCCACAGCACACACAGCCCGTTCAACAATTCAATTATTGAATGACGTTATTCCACGAAGACTAATTTCGCGAAATGGCAATTTAGCATGGCCAGCCAGATCTCCGGATTTAACAGCACCAGACTTTTTCTTATGGGTTTTTTTTAAATCAAAAGTTTATGTGAATAAGCCCCAAACGATTCAATATCTTAAAGACAATATTCGTCACGAAATTGATGAAATTCAGCCTGAGATGTTGCAGGATGTCATGAAAAATGCCTTAAAAAGAGCCGAAAGTTGCATAGCGAATCTCGGTCACCATTTAGCCGATATAATTTTCCAATCGTAACGAAAAATAAAAATGTAAAGACCAAATATACTTTTTATGAAAACCAAACTTACTTATCTTTTCTTTGAACAAAGTTATAGGCAATCAAAATGGTAGCGGGACTTTTGCCCCACCTGTTACAACTATTTAAGTACAAAAACAACTAATGATCGAAACTATACAATGCCTTTGAGCTTGGGAAAAATGAATTGAAAATAGCATCTTTTTATACAACAAATTCCGCCAACGCCAAACCAATGAAGCTTTCGGGTTGGAATACCACTTATTAAGGGTGTAAAAAGCCTAAAAAATCCTGAATTACAAGTGTCTGCGATGAAAATTGCATTAATTATTAGCAACTGAAAAAAAAACGGCCATTTTCGACCATTTTTGAGCTCTTGTGCATAAACAAATTATCGGAATTTAATCGGACTTGTCTCATTTTATAGGCTTATTTTATACCTACCTTTTTTGTATAAACTTTTTTCGCTATGAATAATAGTTTTTTTACGCGAGTCAAAAAAACACTTTTCCAAAACTTTGACCATTGTTTAAACAAAGTTTCCCAACTAGCCTCGAGTTGATTTTTTAATATTCTGTTTATAACACGTTTCCGAACAATATTCCGCAGAGAAACTTCTAATAGTATTTTTTCTCGAAACAGGTTGTTTCATGCCTATAATGACTGGACTATATCATATAAAGGAAATTTTGCATAAAATCACAAAAATTAAAGTCTAACGTCGAATAAAACGATACAAAACAGACAGAAAATATTAGCATATTAAACAGAATACAATTAATGAAAAATAGGGAACTACACCCCAACTCATGTAAATAAAGAATAACATTAAGTGGAAAAGAATGAGGAAGAGGAATAATAGATCTACAAAAACTGTGCATTAACCAGTGGCGACTCGTCGCGTCGTATGAAGCAACTGAGGCGAGGCCTCACTGTAACATTTGGCTCTCACGCTGTATATTTTAATACCTACTATTTTACTATTAACCTAAATCATAATAAACAGGTAGGTAAACCAATTTCCAAACCAATATTGAATATCTCACCACTCGCCGTTTCCATCAATGGGACATGGGAACTGTTACTCCCTACTAGTCCCCACCACAGTGAGGCCAGAAATTCTTTGCTTGTAGGCGCGTCACACTTGCCTACAATATGCTAGTTCCCCTCCACGCGAGGCGGTTAAAATAACGTGATTTACGAGGGAACTGAGGCCGGCTCAAAGCTGCTTATAGTTTCAGTTCGCGGTTAATGGCCACGTCGCATAGTACGCGGGTAGTGTCTGATGTCAGTGTGAGGGATAGTATAAAGGCTTTAAGGATAAGGACAAGGCAGGTCTTAATTTAAAATAAATAAAAAATAACTTCCTTACAACAAAACAAACTAAGGCTAAATTTAACGTAATTTATATCACCAAACACAGGTAGCTAATAATGAAACTATCTCACAATATTGTTTTATCTCTTGAAACACCTTTTTCAAGATGTAATGACGTAAACTACAGCTTTAAACAAATTAAAATCACTAGTCAAAGAATTTCTGAATTAAGAAACGGAGAAAAATTTAAAAATATTTTTAATTATGCCAAAAATATTACTGGACTCAAAAGTAAACGGGGCAAAAGTTGCGACAAGTTAGAGATATTTTCCAAATATATTTCCCCTTAATTAAGTACCTACTCGTTTTGGGAATTCACATGATTTAAATTTTTTTGCTTTAATAGATTTCTCAAAATTTCCTGAATATGCAAATAAATTTCCCGAAAAATCGTTTGAATGTTTATTACAAATATATCCAAACGAACTTAATAGGTATTTTATACAGACGAACAGTTTCGTAATTTAGAAGTTCAGAAAACGATAGAAATATTATACAAGGAATTTAAAATGGTATTTTCGGAAACATACAAATTGTTTTAACAACTTATTAGTGATGACGATAGAAAAAGAACTATTATAAAGTCTTAGTGCCGATCCTCAATTTTATGAAGACATCATAAGTAAAGCAAATTTAAAAGACGGACGAATAAACCTGTCTTCTAAAAACATTCACTATGTTTTTAAAATATTTTGTTAAAAGTGGAGGCAAACGAAAAGCTGGCGGCGTTGTTTCACATGTAAATAGATAAGTTGGCTGGCTACCGTATGAAAATTTGTTTTTATATTTTTTCATATTTTTCANTTTAAAATAAAGTCTTAAACTAACTCATATCAAAAATTCAGCCAAGTTGGCAAAATTTCGATTTAAAGGCTTAGTTAATTGGACTATATAAGCTACTCCCTACGTCCAATGTGTCAGAGCCAACTTCGACCACGTTTTTATTTGAACGCTCGTTACAAAGGCTTTAATGGATACTTATATTACCAAATACATTGAATACATACATGAAATACATTAAACTATCTCACAATATTGTTTTATCTCTTGAAACACCTTTTTAAGATGTAATGACGTAAATTACAGCTTTAAACAAATTAAAATCACTAGATCAAAATCAAAAAATTTCTGAATTAACAAACGTAGAAAAATTTTAAAATATTTTTAATTATGCCAAATATATTACTGGACTCAAAGTAATCGGGGCAAAAGTTGCGACAAGTTAGAGATATTTTCGAAATATATTTCCCCTTAATTAAGTACCTACTCGATTTCGGAATTCACATGATTTAAATTTTTTTGCTTTAATAGATTTCTCAAAATTTCCTGAATATGCAAATAAATTTCCCGAAAAATCGTTTGAATGTTTATTACAAATATATCCAAACGAACTTAATAGGTATTTTATACAGACGAACAGTTTCGTAATTTAGAAGTTCAGAAAACGATAGAAATATTAAACAAGGAATTTAATATGGTATTTTCGGAAACATACAAATTGTTTTAACAACTTCACAACAGGGCAAAAAGTGGCCTTGAGAAAGTGTTCTTTTTTTTCAATATCGCCTGAAACAAAGCTGAAATGAAACAAAAACGGATTTCCAAAATTTCGGTTTTTTCAAATATTTTGAAAACTAATCAATAGCCTTGATTTTTTAAAGGCATAATGTTGGTCCCCCTGATTATGCAACTTTGTCCCTATTTAAGCTATTTCGTACCTCTTACAGTTTCCGAGATCCCTGTAGTGAGAAGCGAATTTGTAACAGCCTGTATAGTCTCACTATTACTCTATGGTGTGCTAAAATTTCAGTTACCCCATTTTTTAGTTATTAATGAAAATGTTGAAAAAATCACGGTTTTCTGCTTACAAAATTGATACCTCTCACTTCAACTCATCGTAATTTTTTTGTTAGTTGATTAAAAATTTCAAATTTTTACCGACGATAAGTCGAACTATTGTCTCTAGTACTGTGAAGGTTATTTGTCTCAAAAGCTCTTCTTTTTTATTTTTAAGCAAAACAGAAGGGAGTGCTATCTCCGTAAAGACATATTGCGTTCTTTAAAAAAAAAAGAAAAAAACTGGCACAGATAATAAATAACTGTAAACACCAATCTGAAAAATTTGTTAAAATAATACAATGTCACAAATGACAAATGCAAATGTCACTAATTTATCCTTTAAGTGGGTTTCATCCGTTGGATATTTTAAGAGTAAATAAATAAATAAATAAATAAATTTCCCAAAAAAATCGATTATACAGCAGGTCCCACTACTGCGGGAAAGTCCAATATCTATGTTAAAATGAGGAATATATGGATTTTTCTTTTTACTGTGTTGCCACATTTCTCGGAATGTACAAATTGAAAATATATTCAACTATACAGGGTGTTCCACTTTTCCTGGACAGACACCAACTTTGGTTTTTTAAACGGAAACACACATTTTTTATATTTTTTTCGGATTCTGCATCTAAAATAAAGGGTACTTTGTGTAGAATAGTTCTATTCAAATATTCACAGTTTTTGAGATATCTCGCTAGAAAGGTTTTTCTAATCGATATTGGCTGCTTACATTTTCTGATACTGACAGGTTATACTAATAGCTACT
>NW_019417552.1:90454-93147 GCF_000390285.2 Anoplophora glabripennis
CTGTAACTGCAACTGTGAAAGAGCATGTCAGATGTATTTGTATGAATATCCTGAAAAAAATAGATCGGAATTTGTTTGAATTTTGAGCACTCGAGAAGCCTAGAAATAACTATAGACACGGGAATAAAACTCTAATAATATTTTTTTATTTTAATGCGTGGTAGTAATCGTTTAAATAACTAGATGGATTTCACAGGGTCTAACGACACTTACAGTGTACGATAATTCAATAAACAAAGAAATCTAAATAAAAAATTTAGATAAATTTGGAACGAATACACTGAAGATGAATCTTGCAAGACAAAACGTCTGAATCTGGTTCGGGCTGAGGCAATACAGTATTGGGGGTCATGAAGGCTTGCAAAAAATGTAATAAAATTTCTAGGGTCGTGATTATGCCATTCGATAGAGGGAAAAAAGTGGCCTTGAGAAAGTGTTCTTCTTTTTTCAATATCGCCTGAAACAAGGCTGAAATGAAACAAAAACGGATTTCCAAAATTTCGGTTTTTTCAAATATTTTGAAAACTAATGTTAGCCTTGATTTTTAGAGGCATAATGTTGGTCCCCTGATTACGCAACTTTGCCCCTATTTAAGCTACTTCGCTTACAAAATTGATACCTCTCACTTTAACTCATCGTAATCTTTTTGTTAGTTGATTAAAAAATTTCAAATTTTTACCGACAAGTCGAACTATTGACTCTACTACTGTGAAAGTTATTTGTCTCAAAAGCTATTCTTTTTTATTTTTAAGCAAAACGGAAGGGAGTGCTATCTCCGTAAAGACATATTGCGTTCATTAAAAAAAGAAAAAACTGGGGTAGTAAATGACTGTAAACAACAATTTGAAAAATTTGTTAAAATAATACAATGTCACAAATGACAAATGCAAATGTCACTAATTTATCCTTTAGGTGGGTTTCACCCGTTGGATATTTTAAGAGTAAATAAATAAATAAATAAATAAATTTCCTGAAAAAATCGATTATATAATATCGGGATGCAAATTATTAGGAAGTGGTGAATATACAAATAGACATAACAGCATTCAAAATTATACACCAGGAAATGGAGTTATAATATCAACTGCAAAGACATGGATCCCTATTATACATACACACCACGAACAGTATCAGAAAATGTAGAAAAAGTATTATAAATTATATTGGGACCTGATATACGCACCAACAAAACAATCGCACATAAGAGACCGAATATAACATTTCAGGATAAAACCGAAAATACTACTTACATAATTGATATAGTCTTTATTTATTTGATTTCTCGGATATGTAAGAAAATAACTTTCAAAACGTTGTTCTTTTGGACGCCTAACGACTCTATTCGACAAACTCCACTTTGTATGTTACGCCACTATCTTAATCGCGATTTCCGGAAAGCTGTACACGACTCGCTAATTAACCCGTCCTCTAAGCCCCACAAACCGAAGTGCGAAGACAATGCGAAACCAAAAATCGTCCGCAAGGAGCCGCAATTAAAACTTCTTAATCCGGTCTTTTTACGCGACGGTTAAACTGCATCCATAATCTGCATCCCCCTTGGAGGATTCTTTGAGCCGTTTTCCGCGTCGACAAACGAGGGTAGGGGGATGAAAAAGCTGCGATATTCATCGGAGAACAATGCTCCCATTACAGAAATGAGAAATATTCAACAGTTAAGTGTAAACATTATGCTCCGTGTTCAGGGACGGTATGAGGAGGATTTTGTTGTGACGTTAAGAAAGTTTAAGCAGATTTTGCAATATGTGAAAGGGGATGTCACTTGGTAAAATCATGCACACACAATTCGTGTGTAATGCCCAAAATAAAAATCTGGAAAAGTGATAAATAAAACAAAATTCTCAACTATTTATAATCCAATAAAGTTGTGCACGGCTTATAGGAGCTGCAAAAAAAATTCCAAACAGGATGACTTTTCCAGAGTTGCTTGGGGACTGCCTCCTGAGTATCCAACCAAAAGATCACAATCGAACTCCTCTTGCGACTTGCGCTATGGGGGTGGTTTCCTAAGCATTTTTTTAGGGCAAGGTGACCTTAATAAAAGTTGTAGAGGATCTAATTCTGAACAACTTCTCCTTATAATTTTTTTTTGTATCTCTAATACTTAACGAGTTACTGCGCATTATATAGAAAAATAGCGCACGCTGTAGTAATGGTCTTGAAAACATGTTTTTACAAAGAGCTGGCAACAGTGGGAGTCGGACAAGCGGTGTTAGGCTGTCATGTGTTAGCTGACAGGCTGCATCAGTTCATGTTTAGTTTTCATTCATTTTTGTTTCAGTCATTTTAGTTTGGCAGTGTTTAGTTATATTATAGTCCTGTAGCCAGGAGGGTCCCAATTGCCTCCTTCATTTAGATGGAGTTACCCAAATGTGTTTTGTGTATTTTGAGCTGCAGAACACCATTTTTTTGGGTAGAAGTTTGCCCGGTTTTTTATTAACAAAAAACTTGCAAAATACTGAGAACCAATATTACAATAATCAATTAATTTTATTTTGACAAAAACTATGTTCTCATTATTTTGTAAGTTTTTTGTTAATAAAAAACTTATCGACATCCGGGCAAACTTCTACCCAAAAAATTCGTGTTCTGCAGCTCAAAATACACAAAAAACACTTGGGTAACTCCATCTAAATGAAGCAGGCAATTGGGACCCCCCTGGCTACAGGACTATA
>NW_019417552.1:93242-94201 GCF_000390285.2 Anoplophora glabripennis
AAATGCGAAGTTTACAAATAGCTTATATGTAAAATAACGTAGTAGGCTCCTGTCAAAGGATAATCTGGAAAATTTTCGATTCACATAAGGTTTAATAGAAAAGCGACAGTAATAATTGTGAAATGAATTACTCTAAAGAAGAATTAGTAAATAAATAATAGAATAATTAGTAAAACTCATGGTAACTGTTTCGCAAGTCGTATTTACCAAGCTAATAATCTAGATTTACAAAGATATCCTCGTACAAAGTGTTTTGTAAAACTGAAGGAGAGGTTTGAAATAACAACAAATACAAATTATGAGAAGACAACAAGAACACACGCATGCAGTCTCCAAAACAGTAAATTAATAGGTAATTAACAGGTAACCGCTCAAAATGTCTGCCATTTTCTATAGACATTGAGCAATTCTACGACGAAAATTGCTTGACACATTTCGCAGCATTTCCGGAGTTAGGGTCAAAAAAGCATGTCTTATATTTGCCCGTAAATCTTCTACATCTGTCGGAGTAGTTTCATACACCCTGTTTTTTATATAGCCCCATAAAAAAAATCAAGACAAGACAGGTCTGGGGATTGGAGAGGCCATGGAATTGGCTACCTATCCACTTATCTGGATACAAATCATTTAACTATTCTCTAACCTGGAACAGTTTTTCTATGAATTTGCATAACTTACATAATGAGAAATCTTACCGCCAGTGTGGAATGTGCAGGGGCACCATGTTGGAACCACTGACTGTTTAAGTCATCCGGAGGAATATGTCCCTGCAATTGGAGCAAGTCGTTTTGTAAAAATTGCAAATACCCATTACCAGTTAAGTTTCCTTCAAGAAAATGTGGTCCAATGACATATTCTCCGCATATTCCCGCCCAAACGTTGACTTTAAAGCGGTGTTGATGATCGTCTTGTCTTATTAATCTGGGATTATGATCGGCGTAATGGTGATAATTATGTCG
>NW_019417552.1:95886-98241 GCF_000390285.2 Anoplophora glabripennis
CAATTCTACATAAAAATGGCCTCTTAACTTTTTCTTGTACTATTACAATTAACAGAGTTAGGGAGGCTAGAAGTTAAGGGAAGATTTCAGAAATTTAAAAAAAATCATAACAAACAGAAAAATGATTGAATTTTGTAATTTTTTTTTTCAATCTGCTCTAAAATATGTAACTTTTCTTTTCAGAGAAATAGATATATTTTTTAATTTTTAATAAGAAAGTTATAACAAAAAATCAAATTTTTAATCGTTAATTTTAATGATTTAACAAAATTAAATTTCTGAAATCTTCCCTTAACTTCTAGCCTCCCTAACTCTGTTAATTTTAATAGTACAAGAAAAAGCTAAGAGGCCATTTTTATGTAGAATTGTCTGCTTTACAACTTTCATGAAAAACTTTTTTTTCTAGCTCTTACCCTTTTTGAGTTATCTTGAAGAAGCCCTTTGTTTTGTTTTTCCACCCTTGGCCGAGGGTTGAACAAAAAATTACTATCACTTATTGTTATAATATACCTTAAACTACCTCATATCAAAAATTCAGCCAAGTTGACAAAATTTCGATTTAAAGGCTTAGTTAATTGGACTAATAATTGATATAGTCTTTATTTATTTGATTTCTCGGATATGTAAGAAAATAACTTTCAAAACGTTGTTCTTTTGGACGCCTAACGACTCTATTCGACAAACTCCGCTTTGTATGTTACGCCACTATCTTAATCGCGATTTCCGGGAAGCTGTACACGACTCGCTAATTAACCCGTCCTCTAAGCCCCACAAACCGAAGTGCGAAGACAATGCGAAACCAAAAATCGTCCGCAAGGAGCCGCAATTAAAACTTCTTAATCCGGTCTTTTTACGCGACGGTTAAACTGCATCCATAATCTGCATCCCCCTTGGAGGATTCTTTGAGCCGTTTTCCGCGTCGACAAACGAGGGTAGGGGGATGAAAAAGCTGCGATATTCATCGGAGAACAATGCTCCCATTACAGAAATGAGAAATATTCAACAGTTAAGTGTAAACATTATGCTCCGTGTTCAGGGACGGAATGAGGAGGATTTTGTTGTGACGTTAAGAAAGTTTAAGCAGATTTTGCAATATGTGAAAGGGGATGTCACTTGGTAAAATCATGCACACACAATTCGTGTGTAATGCCCAAAATAAAAATCTGGAAAAGTGATAAATAAAACAAAATTCTCAACTATTTATAATCCAATAAAGTTGTGCTCGGCTTATAGGAGCTGCAAAAAAAATTCGAAACAGGATGACTTTTCCAGGGTTGCTTGGGGACTGCCTCCTGAGTATCCAACCAAAAGATCACAATCGAACTCCTCTTGCGACTTGCGCTATGGGGGTGGTTTCCTAAGCATTTTTTTAGGGCAAGGTGACCTTAATAAAAGTTGTAGAGGATCTAATTCTGAACAACTTCTCCTTATAATTTTTTTTTGTATCTCTAATACTTAACGAGTTACTGCGCATTATATAGAAAAATAGCGCACGCTGTAGTAATGGTCTTGAAAACATGTTTTTACAAAGAGCTGGCAACAGTGGGAGTCGGACAAGCGGTGTTAGGCTGTCATGTGTTAGCTGACAGGCTGCATCAGTTCATGTTTAGTTTTCATTCATTTTTGTTTCAGTCATTTTAGTTTGGCAGTGTTTAGTTATATTATAGTCCTGTAGCCAGGAGGGTCCCAATTGCCTCCTTCATTTAGATGGAGTTACCCAAATGTGTTTTGTGTATTTTGAGCTGCAGAACACCATTTTTTTGGGTAGAAGTTTGCCCGGTTTTTTATTAACAAAAAACTTGCAAAATACTGAGAACCAATATTACAATAATCAATTAATTTTATTTTGACAAAAACTATGTTCTCATTATTTTGTAAGTTTTTTGTTAATAAAAAACTTATCGACATCCGGGCAAACTTCTACCCAAAAAATTCGTGTTTTGCAGCTCAAAATACACAAAAAACACTTGGGTAACTCCATCTAAATGAAGCAGGCAATTGGGACCCCCCTGGCTACAGGACTATTAGCTTTATAGATCAGGAAAATAAGCTGGGAAATAATCATTTCGCGACTTTTTGTTTCGGCAAAATGAATTTATCACCATAGATGCTAAATATTATGTACAATAACATATTAGTTTCCACAGTCATAAAAATGGGGAAAGATTGTTTACAGGGTGATTAATTGTATAATTTTTACGTAAATTCACGTTTTTCGCTTATAACTTTTTTCCGTTCATTCCCACGAGAAAACATTAAAGTACTTTTTTTTCCTCTTCAAAAGACCTACAAAACGAGCGTCAAAAATATTGATTAGATCAAAAGTTATAAACAGAAGAAGTTTATTTATGACTT